>NW_011888900.1:2759932-2768690 GCF_000151845.1 Pteropus vampyrus
GTGTATGTTTGCGTGTGGGTTGCTATTTATTCTCTTTAATTCACTTAGCTTCCTAAATCCATGGTTTGATTTCATTCACTATTTTCAGAAATATCTTAATCTTATGTCTTCTAATTCTTTCCTACTACATTATCTCTTCTGCTTCTAGGATTCCATTTACTAGTATGTTAAATTATTTGAAATTTTCCCATAGTTATAGAGACTCTAATTTTTTTCATTTGCATATTATTATTTTTTACTCTTTTTTTCCCTTGGTGCTTCAGAGTGTGTGATTTCTATTTGCCTTTCTTCAGCTATGTCAAGCTTAGTGACCAACCCATCAAAGGGACTTTTCACCTCTGCTACCCTTCCTGCATTTCCATTGGATTTTTTCCTTATAGTTTCTATCCCTCTATGAAATCACCCAACTGCTCTTCCATGCTCTACGTTAAACACTTTAATCATAGTTGTTTTAAATTCCCTCTCTGTTCCTAGATCATATTTGGGTGCGGAACTTTTACTTTGTATTTATAACTGGAAGCATGTACGTATATTGTACTAGTATGTTAGTGGGAGGAGTCGAATTAATCTATTCAAGCGTTGAATTTGGTGTGGATTTTGTTTCAGATTTTGTTGTTTCAGCATTGGCTTCCGAATCCTCCATTGTTACCTTGTCCTTAGGGTGGTGTCTGGTTTGCTGAATAATTTTTCTTAATGACCCTTCCCTGAGTTAGACCTTCTCTGTGTGCCTGTCCCTTAAAACGGGTCTTTGTCTATGCAGCGGTGTCTCTCTGAACAGTAGACTGCTGCTTACAGCAAAGGATTTTCTGTTCTCCCGTCTCCTGGGGAACCACTGTGTTTCTGGGTCTCAAGGCTGGTCTGAGTGACCCACGCCTTTCCACTAGTAGAAGAAGAACTCTGTTCTAGGAGACCTGGAAGGGTCTTTTGCTCCCCTCCCTAGGGTTAAAGCACTTTCTCACCCTCCCCCTTTGCCACCTTCACATGTGCCCTGTGGGCATCAGAGCTTGCCGCCCACCCCACAGTGGCTGAACGCTTCCTCCTGGGACTACACCAAGTGGAATGCCTTCTCCCGCCTTCAGCTCTGTCCCAAATATTTCTCACGATCACCCTAGAAAAGAGCCCGTGAAAATGTACAACCCCACATGCATGCAGCCCCCGGGGGCTCTGTGCTTTCACTGTGATCCACACTTGGCATCCGACACTTTGTTAAGACATTTCACCGTTTCTTTACTCCCTCTGTTCACACTCCGTGTTTGTGGAGCCCTCACTCCACACCAAGCGGGAAGCTAGAATCAGAGGGATTCAACAATTAGTAAAAGGGAGGCTTCGACTTTTAATACCAGTTTTTTCCTCATTCTTGTCTTCATATTAGAGTTTGCATGTGTTAACCTAAAAATTAAAAGCCATAAGTAAGAGGCAACATACATTTCTCTGAGATTGCAGAATTGCAATTATGGGGCACAGATTTAAGCAGAAACCCAAACTGTGTCCCAATTACAGGGTGAAGGCAAGACGTTCTTATGAGAAAAAGAAGGGAAATAATTACATGAATAGAGAGAAGGAATCGCTACCGGTTTTTAACACACTGAGTTCATCTTGAGCTGTACCTGGCTGGTTACTGATTCTACCTCCAAAAGAACATC
Source organism: Pteropus vampyrus (assembly GCF_000151845.1). Classification (NCBI taxonomy): domain Eukaryota; kingdom Metazoa; phylum Chordata; class Mammalia; order Chiroptera; family Pteropodidae; genus Pteropus; species Pteropus vampyrus. The sequence continues at coordinate 2,761,576 of NW_011888900.1, forward strand.
CTAAATTAGAAGTCCTTGTGGGAAGATTGTCTGCTTTTCTGTTGCCTTCACAGTTGTTTGTGAGACAGTGTCACTCTGGTCCAGACCAAAGGTTATGTTGCCCAGTTCAAATATTCCAAAATTTCAAGGAACAAGATACGTAAGCAGTTTCTCTGGAATGGCTGTTCTGACCCCATTTTAAAATGGCTCCACTTATGTCAACTTTTCACACATGCCTCTTGGTGTCTCCAACCAGCATTCAACATAAACTAAACTAGATTTTCTGGAGATGGGATCTAAGTAATCGATTTTGTAAACCTACCCACATGATTCTGTTATACCACGAAGACTGACCACTAGGCCCTCTGCAATCCTGCCTCCTACTTCAAAGTAGCACTGAGGGAGGGCCTTATTAAAACATGCCTTACTGAGAAATAGCACAGCTGCCTCCTAGGAAAAAGGCATTCACTGTATTAAAATAATGAAGACAGACTTTTTCAAATAGTTTTTTCTTACTCTAACTGTGGTTCCACGGTGTTTACCTAATGGATCAGTTTTTATTTGGTTTCCATTCATTTCAAAATAGGGAAAACTCTGCTTCATGTATTAAATCAGTAGGGGAGTCTTAATGGGAGGGAGCATGATAAACAAATTACCAGACACTATCCCTGATTTCTCAAGGGGAGCTCTAGGCATCTCTAGTGAGTTGGATTTTAAAGTTTGTTGCATCTAGCTATTTCGAGACAGCAAAGTAGAAGGTGGAGTTTCAGGATTCCCCGTACTATTAATCCCGTTCTTGGCAGACAAATTTTCTCTGGAGGTCTCTGGATAACACAGGTTTAGAAGACAAATGAAAACAAAGACCCGTTATTTCTTACCAGGACACTGGCCTAAAAGTTCAAGGTAAAATTCTAGTGAGATACAAGACAGCTCTCTATTACTCTGTCCTTTTAGACAAAATTGACCTAGATCACAGCATTCTGAGTTCATTACTTTGTCTATATTATTGTCCCCGGCAGCAGCCCAGGCCAGAGAAGAAGCGACAAAGCATACTCTTTGTTATTCTTTTCTCTGGTTTACTACCTTTTATCACTCAAAACACAGATGCATTAGCATATTCTAGATTTAGTACCTTTCAGGCAACTGAAGTTTTATACCTGCTCAGATTTATACATGTAGACAGGTCCCAAGGGATCAGAAAGTTCCAATTATTGAGCCACGGATAAAGTGAATTTTGATAGCAAAATTCCAAAGGGAAGCCCAAGTATGAACCTAATATGACCCAAGAGCCCTTCTCCCATCTGACTGAATCTCATCCAGTTTTGAAGGAACGAGCCAGCCTGTAGAGCAAACCCCAGGGTATGATTAAATGGCTTCACAGTCTGAAGGGCACCAGGCATAACATGCACAGAGTCACAAAAATATAAAACTGGGTTTTGAACTCCTGCCCCGAGTCCCCATAGGCCCTAGCAGGTAAGGTTATGAAGGTCCCTCGGTGAGACTCGTTTATTGAGTTAGAAAGCTGCAAGATTAACCACTGTAAATATTTTATCAACATTCTAGAAGCAAAGTAATCTGAACCATCTTCCCACTTAAAAAAATGAATAACAGTGCCAAGTAAAATCTTTTTAAAGATAAATATTTTAATGCATTGTTAAGCTGGCAAGAAAGATCGTCTGAGATCAAAACAAAGCAGAAGTAGAAATCTTATCAGTTAAGGAAAGGTTATTAAAAATAAACAAGCAAATTTTGAGTCACAACCTAATGGACCATCTAGAAATAAATACATAATTGTTGGAATTTAAAACTAACTGGATTATTTAACAGCAAACTAAACACAAATACAACTAAACAAAAAATAAACTGAAAGTAAAAATGAAGGATATTTTTTCTAAAAGTAGAAAAAGCCACAGAAGATGGATAAAAAAATGAAAAGAACTAGTAGAATTATAAGACTTTATATCTTAGTTAATTTTAGATAATGATAAGAGACTGGAATCAATAATTTAAGGGATAATAAATGAGACTATTCAAGAATTAATTTTAAAATGGACATTGATGATCGTATTAACGAGGCTAAACAAATCACCAGTAGAGCATGTTAAAAGTAAAAAAAAAAAAACAATAAAAATAAAAATATAAAAAATACCTGGAAAGATAAAATATCTAGAAAGATTATATATGAAGAAATAATATTTATTCTAATCACAGACTTTCCCACAAGAAAATGGGAGCCAGAAAAAGGGAGGGAAACTTGCTCAAGGTACTGCTTAGAAACGCTGGCAGCCTGACATAAGGACAGCTAACCCTGCTGTCTTTCTGTTTCCATTTTCACGGGGCATCTTTCTCATCCCTCCACTTTGAGCTTACACGTGTACTTAAAGCTGAAGTGAGTCTCTTGTGGGCAGAGGATAGCTGGATCTTTTTGTTTTTTGTTTTTTTTTTTTTTAATCCATTCAGTCACTCTGCCTTTAGATTAGAGAATTTAATCCATTTACATGTAAAGAAATTATTGATATGTAAGGACTTACTACCGCCATAGAATTAGTTTTTACAAACTTATACCAGTTGCCAAATTCAAAGTCAGAACTGTGAATGCAGTAGATAAACTTTACAGTTAAAATTTCTTTATTGAAAAAGTCTGATTGCTTTCTGGTGTACAAATTAATGGGTTTTTAAGTGGGATTTTGTGACTGGGAATTCTGCAACTCTTATTGCTTTCTGGCTGTTTTGTTCCTTCCTTCCTTCCTCTCTTGCTGCCTTCCTTTGTGACGTTATCATTTTCCATATTAGTATGTTTTGATTTCCCTTTCTCTGTCTTCTGTGTATCTACTACAGGTCTGTGTACTTGAAATTCACTAAAGAGGAGAAGCTAAGCATTCTCACCACATAGACACACACAGACACACACAGACACACACACACACACACACACACACACACACACACACACACACACAGAGAAACATTGGTAACTGTGAGGTGTTGGATGTATTAACTAACTTGATTGGGGTGATCATTTCACAAAGTATAGACATATCAAAATATCACTTTGTACGGTTTTAGATGTATCCATTTTTGTTTATCAGTTATACCTCAGTCACATTGAGAAAATTAAAAATAAAGCACGTTGTACGGTTTTAGATGTATCCATTTTTGTTTATCAGTTATACCTCAGTCACATTGAGAAAATTAAAAATAAAGCCCCCCCCACACACACACACAGAAAACACATCCGCCCTGCATGTATACAAAGTGAAATTATCTTTCAAGAAAAAAGGCAAAATAAAGATATTTTGAAATGCTGAAGTGGCATTTACCACGCACAGGTGATTACTAAGATAGAGCAAGCTCCCTGGGTAGACAGGAGCCCCCAGGGCCCTCGTGCCTCTGAGGATCTGGATAGAATTGTGACCTCACCGTGACTGTGAATAGGAACAGGAGGTGAGCTGAGGTGAGACAAAGCCATTGTGCTGTACTGCAGTCCCCACTTGGACAATGAAACAGACGTCAAGGAAGATGCACGTGGGCTACTGATGAGGGCAGTTGGGGAAACAAACAAATGTAGAAAAATGACTTTTAGCCTGAGAAGCGACTTTACCAACACTCATTGTGAAAGTTGAAAAATGCTGGAGACAGTAGCAGCTGTGTCCACACTAGGAACAGCATATGTAACACACTTTTATTGCAGACTTAGCCAGGTAAAGAGCTTAGACGCTAATCCTCCCCAAACCCAGGAAACTCAGCTGTGGCTGCTTCAGAGGCCGCTGTCACAGAAAGAAAGGGATTTCTGAACCAGATTTGGACTAAAATAATAATCCTAAGTTACCAGTTAACCACTGCATTACACATCAAAATCCCACTTAAAAACCCATTAATTTATACACCAGAAAGCAATCAGACTTTTTCTATAAAGAAATTTTAGCTATGAAGTTTATCTACTACATTCACAGTTCTGAGACTTTAAATTTCGCAACTGCTTTAACTTTGTAATGTAAAGATAAATTCTATCAGAAAAGTGAAGATATGAGTGGTATGATCAAGGGATAGTTTAAAGTATTAGATCTAAAGAAAAGAGACGGGGTCTTCACTTATCAATTTAGCAGTTATAGAATTTGACGCAAACTCCACAAAGGCTTTCCACTCATAATCAATATGTAGCACAATGCCTTGCACGTTGTAAGCAATTGATAAATACGAAGGAAGAAGTTGAATCTCACAGTTTCAGGGATACATAAGCCGTGAAAATCAAAAGATGTTACTTGATGAAATTTGCAGAAATTCTAACAAAAAACTGTCAGTTAAGGTTGAGGCACCTGGAATGACAGCTGTCTATCTTTAATTAGCTCCGAATTGCTATTTTGTATACGTTTTCTTCCCCAAAAGACAAAATAAGAGGTGAACAAAATAAAGCAGACCAGATTTTAGGGGGTCATGCACTATGTTTATTCCAAGACTATTATTACTTATATATGGATTGCTATTGACAATTCCTTAACTGTTATTCTAACTTAAGATTTATGTCAAATTAGGCTTTTTTTTTGTTATAATTAGAGAACATATTAAAGAAGTACATGATCTGCGTTCCACCTTTGAAATTGAATACAATTTAATAATGATTCAGTACACTGCTCAGAATCTCTATTAATACATGCTACATTAAATATCCAAAAATCCTTGTGATATCTCAAAAAAAATTAGTCAAGTAAATACACCAAAAACAATAAAATTGTGATGCCTAAACTTCTAATTACTAGTATTGCATGACATAAACTTTTCTTAAACCAATTGGGAATCACCAAATGAAAAGCATAAATTAATATAGTTTTTAGTTATTCCAAAAATTATTTCCAAAAAACAGTCCTCATTCTATGATAACCCAGCCTTTGAAATCACTTACTCTGAAGGGGAGAGAAACGGAACACTTTTATGTGTTTTTTTTTTTTTTTTCAGCCAAATCTGTCGACCTTTTGACAGAATCATTTCAACTGTGCCTTTGCAAAAAGAGCGAGGAAAATGATTTACCTAAGGATGACAGTTTTCAGCATTTTTACTTTACTCCGAGCATATAGCTTTCAAAGAAGCAGTGGCTTTGATGAAAAATTCGAAAGTAAAACATTTACAACATCAGGAACCTGGAGCTCTGTTGCAAAACAGGTGGATACAGCCAATGGGAGTTACAATAGTTAATCCTCTGAAGGCCAAGTCACATCATCAACAGCGGAAGGCCGGGTGGAGGGATGTCCCCTCGTGCAATCAGTGGTTCACACGTATGGAGGACGCTCTACTGCGTATGCGGCCACGTGCACCCAGTCATCATTAGTAACATCAGGAACAATGAGAAATCGCCACTCACATGACTTCTCTCAACTAAGCTGGCTCTCCTAGCTCCAGAATTAAACCCCTTCCCATTTCCAGACCTCTCGCCCTTTCTTCTGCTTCGTTATTCCACCCGACGCAGCTGAAACTTCAGCACGCGTTTGCGATCACATTATTGTTGACCTTGCATATTGTTTCTGTGATTTCCACTCAATAATAGAATGTTTGCTTCTGTCACTTTCCAAAATTGTCCAAACGCTGAGCTGGATTCACATCATTAGGCCATCCGACTGCAACATAAAATAAATAGTAGTCCTTTTGTTTCCACTGCGACCTAATTTTACAGTTTTATTCCAAACCAGCTTGTTCTAGTTGTATCTTGATTGCTTTGTGATATGTTGTGTCTGTGCTTCATTAGGCAAACGCCAACGCAGTAATTCATGTAGCAGAGCAGTGGAGGTGAGGACCGGCCCCCAGAAGCATCCCGTTCAAATGGGTCTGGCTAATTGCCATGGAGAAGTGTCCCGCTGACCCCTTTGAGAGCTTTTATACTGAGAGAGCATTATAAAAGATGTTTTGCTCCTGGATAGTATATAAAGGCTTCCTTTTTCTATCAAACATCACCAATTGTTAAGGGGGAATTAAAGACAAGGATATAACTATTTTTGTCTGAATAGATTGTAGACCAAAAGAAATAAAGTACTAAATTCAGTAGAACATATTTAAAGGGTGATAATTGCACCTATTAGAAATCTTCCGTTTCTTTCAGTTGCTTTCCCTGAATACTGTCTGTCTTAACAATAGGGTACATTCACTGATCTTTCCAATGTTTTTTTTTTCCCCCCTATGGATGGCTAACATTCTGTCTTCTAAAAGGAATAAGGTGTAACTGATGATAATGACCCAGTCTCAGTTCATGGGTTTTACATGGATATTACTTTAACTGTGCCTTACAGGACATCATGTCATTTTTTCTTCATGTTTACTATCCTCAAATACCTCTTTCCAATGTTCCATTCTGTTAAGTAACCATTATCCAGAATTGTAATCGATTTAATATTCTCATATTTCCTTGGAATTTCTCCTTCTATCCAAGCCAACCATATACCTCACTCTTTCATGTACCCTTTATTTATTGATAAAATAAAATAATAATGATTCAAGTAGATAAAGTAGCTTTTGACCCAATAAAGTCATCAGACATACAGACAGTCATCTGTATATAACATATGGAATACTATGTTTCTGTGTGTGGATGTAGGTGAAAATGTGACTGTACCAATGCCCTTCTTAAAATTATATATATTAGGAAAGTTACATATAGCAAAAACTAAATAACTTTAAAGGTAAAATATTAAAAAGTCCTATACGAAATGAAAATAAAGTACAATCGTAGTTGAAACACAGCTCTCACTTCAGATGAGCTTTCAGTGGTGGTTGGCATGAGGGATTTGTGTGTCAGTAAGGTTATTCCAAGCGAAAACCATAGTATGAGCATAGGTACATACTATTATGAATGGAAACAGCATGTAAGATTTAAGCTCAGTTATAGGATTCTTTGCATAATTAGATTTGGAAAAATCAAGGGTTCTTTGAAATAGTTGTATTTGGAATTTGAAAACGTTTCTCCTATATCTAAGATATTTATATCATTTTTCAAACAGTAACAGATCTGGTAGTTTTAGTAGAAGAGTGGATATCCCATCTCCTAAAGGGGGTGGTGTAAAAGGGGTTTGTGCCAGAGACCCCACGGGCCGCTTCCATGCTTCCTTCCTGGGGGTGGATTTACGCTTACTCAAAAACCTCAAGTAGTTGGA
>NW_011888900.1:2768740-2792336 GCF_000151845.1 Pteropus vampyrus
AGATGAGCTTTCAGTGGTGGTTGGCATGAGGGATTTGTGTGTCAGTAAGGTTATTCCAAGCGAAAACCATAGTATGAGCATAGGTACATACTATTATGAATGGAAACAGCATGTAAGATTTAAGCTCAGTTATAGGATTCTTTGCATAATTAGATTTGGAAAAATCAAGGGTTCTTTGAAATAGTTGTATTTGGAATTTGAAAACGTTTCTCCTATATCTAAGATATTTATATCATTTTTCAAACAGTAACAGATCTGGTAGTTTTAGTAGAAGAGTGGATATCCCATCTCCTAAAGGGGGTGGTGTAAAAGGGGTTTGTGCCAGAGACCCCACGGGCCGCTTCCATGCTTCCTTCCTGGGGGTGGATTTACGCTTACTCAAAAACCTCAAGTAGTTGGAATACCACACACTGTGTTTTGTCGTCAAAGTAGGGTACAGCTCTCTTTTCTCCTGTTTATCACGTTGGCTCTGGACTGAAATTCTGAAGGAAACTGCTCACGCTGCAAGGCCAAATAATAGCCTCTCGCATCACTAAATAAGCTGCTTCTACTGACACGTCTTCAAATTCATCCATTTCCTCACTCACTCACTCACTCACTCACTCACTCACTCACTCACTGATTCACTCACTGATTCACTCATTCTCCCAGGTAATTATTCACTCATTTAGGAAACTGGGCACCTACCACCTGTCAAGAACTGAACCAGACAAGGAGAACACAACACAGGGAGACACAGAAGGGCTTGAGTTCACAAAATGCAATCACATTAACCTTGCAGGACAAACAAGATACTAGGGTGCAGGGAATGGAAAATAATCTAATGATATTATTTATCTCTCCTTTTCTTCACCTTTATCCTTGATCCAGCTGTCACTATATGATGGATACATGAGGAATCACATTATGTTCTCTCTCGATTCATTCATTGGTTCGTCACCTTTTTCATCCTGACAATTTCTATCTTGGATTTCTCAAAATTTAAAGTTTAAAAATAAATAGCAAGTATGCATATTCCCGTATTTTTACTCAAAATAATTTCGGATTTGGGGATTGTTATTAACACCTGGAAAACATATACTCTGTCTCATAAATAATATTTAGGAGATCATAAATAATATTTTATATTTTATAATGATATTTTATAATATTTAGAGATCACAAAAAACATTTTATAATATTTTGCTGGGATTTAATGAACATTAAAACAGCTAATATTTATTGTTTGAATGTTATTAATTTGGCATGCTTTTCTTCCATTTAATCTCCATAGGTTATCAGAGATTCCCTTCATTTAAAATAAAGGGAACTGAAGTTTTCAGGGTAACTTATAGAAAAATACCGTTTCAATAGTTCATTAAAGCTGTTTCTTATTGGCTGTAACATGACCATTCTTCTTTTTTTTTTTTTTAAAAAAACTATAAGGCATCCGTACATCACTGAGAGGAGCAGAGATTCTAGAATGACAGGGCCTATCTATCCCTTGATGCTTGTTTTATCTAAGGAGAAGTGAACAGACTCATACTACAAACTCAGCTTTTAAAAGGAAAACATTAACAGTCTATCTAGATATAACAAATCCCTGGACCAATCTAAAGGTTTGAATCTGCAATGAGTTAGAAACTGAAAAACGTAAGACTTCTTTTAGTCAGGAAGGTCACAATGGAATGCATTACATCAGTAATGCCATACAGTAACTAGATGGCCTGAAATTCTTTTCAGCTCCATAAGCCCAGAGGGGAAATAGAGTGATTTTCAATAATGCTGCAAAATAATGGACTCAATTCTCCCCTGCATCTCAGGGAATATGGGTTTCTTAAACACAAAGAAATGAATCTCTGCCATTTCCATTCCCCTCATATATCCCACAATTGAATGATTCCAAAATTAGATTTAGAAAACACCCAGTGTTTTACACTGAGCAGAGCTACCCACTTTGCTGTATTGTGTGTTTCTTTTTAAAATGTACTCCTGATATTTCAAATCTACATGGAAATGCTAGATTTAAAAGGAAAAGTAAATATCGGGATCAATTTCAGATAAAATGTTTAATTTTAAAAGTGAAACCATCAAATCATTAAAAAATATGAGGGAGATGGAGAAAAAGTTAAATACATGTCCTAAATTTGAATTTATGACATATTTAACATAAAGATAAAAGAGTCTACGGCCATGCTACCCTGAACAAGCCCGATCCTGTCTGATCTTGGAAGTTAGGCAGGGTCGGACCTGGTTAGTACTTGGGTGGGAGACCACCTAGGAAAATCAGGTGCTATAGGCATAAAAAAAAAAAACAAAAAAAACCATAAGGGATTGTTAGATGATAAGGTCCTTGCAATCCTTGAGGTCAACCAAGGGTTGCCTCTCCTAAAAAAAAAAAAAAAAAAAAAAGATAAAAGGATAATATCACAATACTGATGGCAAAATTTCATTGATGGATTCACATTTTCTAGCCAGTACATTAATTATTTCTTGGTCATCATCTGATTCTTATGCATATAATATAGGGTATTATTACTCTTATGTTATAGGTGAGGAAGCTGTGCTTGTAGTTATAGACTTAGAAATGGACTCTCTTGCACCTGTGTCTGTCTCCAAAGTCTGGGAAATTAAAATTTACACAATAATGGGTTGATGAGTCATGCATGCGCATGCCACTTGGCTCCGCCAAATGACTTTATCAAATTTTACATGTATGTATAATCATTATATATAAATTTGGTGTATATGTACGTTTGGTATATATATTTGTATACATATAAACTATATACACGCATAGAAGAAGGGATGCTCAAACCAGGTAAATATAAATCCAAATGATATTAAGATCCTAAGATACTATCTTACACACATTGTATTATCAAAAATCATGCAGTTTGGCAATACCAGTTGTCACAAAGAAGGTGTACCAAGCACTTACAAGAATGTGAACCAACATCAAACTATACAGATTGCTGTGGGAGTGTAGATTGGCATGATAACTTTGGAAAACAAATTGAGGTTATCTTATAAAGTGAGTATACCTAATCCAGGAATATAGATAGGAAAAACTCTTGCATTTTTACAATAAGAGAGATTTTTTTAAAAAAAAATGCCCATAGTAGCACTGTTGATAATAAGGAAAGAAAACTGGAAACAAGTTAAATATTAATTGAACAGAAGATAATGAAATATGTTATATCACACAATGGAATATTATATAGTAGTATAATTGAATATGATACAGGCCCATATTATGACAAGAATGGAACTCAGTACAATAATATTTAGTAAAAAAATAAACCACAGAAGATTTCATTGAGTATAACTTTTAAGAGTACAAAGTAACTTTAAAAACAAGTAAAACTAATACTCTAATTAAACACACACGCACACATTTGGCAGATTTAGTTATATCAGGGTTGAAGTTGGGGAACCAGTTGCTAGTTGGAGGAATGTAAGTAAAGTAAATAGGTCCTCATAACTTATCGGTAATTTTTATTTATTGAGTTGCTTGATGAGCCTTTCCTGTCTGTCATATTAGTAAAACAAATAGTAAGTAATATAAAAGAAAAGTGGATAATAGTAATTCAAGGACAAAATAGGATAGTGCTGAATGAAGCAAGAATTATGATGTATGTTCTTTTGTACAGCTGACCTCACTCCTAAAAAGAAAAGGCTGAGAAACGACAGAATTGTTTAAATCCAAATATCCAAATTGCCTGGGACTTATTTCATTCCAACAGAAAGATTGTGTCCGTGATGGAGCGAGCATCCTGCTGGATGTGCGCGCAATGCTCTGAGGACAACACCTGCTCTGTTCTCAGCACAGACACAGAGCTCCCCCCTGTCCTATCTCCAGATCTTCAAATGTTGAATGCCCTTTATATCTCAGACTCTTTCAGGTTGCTTCCTCAAGAAACAGATTCTGAGATTGCGATGTGTGTGTAGAAAGTTGATTTGTAAATACTCCAAGGAAAAGAAAAACAAAAACTCAAAGAGAATAAGGGAAGCGGGGATGGCAGAAGGAGTAGTCACAATAGAGGCAACTATCCAGGAGCTCTGCAGCGAATGGCTTTTAGGAATTTTTCAATAGGTTGAGGGCCTTTGTATTCTCCCTTGAATAGTCATCAGATGCTGGCCTTGCTGGGGATGGAATGCAAGCTTGTATGAGGTGACTGTCTTTGGCAGAAGGCAGTGCCTAGAGAGGGGCTCAGCTTTGAGCTGTCAGCAGCAGAAACTCAGTGTCTGGGGATGAGTGCCTGTATCTTAAAGGGGGGCTCTGGGCAGCACACCACACTTCCAGACCACAGCCCCATTGCAGCGTGGTTTCAATTGTGTGCAGAGACCATGTCTCATCTACCTTTCTCCTTGTCACAGTGCCTAGCTAGCACTGGGACCAACTCACAGTGAATAACCAACAAATGGTTGGCTCTGTTACTATTGATTACAACTGTACACTCTGATTTTGAAGATTATGATACTAAAATACATTATCGTAATTGTATTACAGCTCTCCATGTTCAATACATTTATTTTTCCAATTTTTTAATGCCACAAACTGAGTCTCTAAATGGGTTAGTAGTTTGCCTATTATAAAACCATTGATTGTGACAGAACTATAGCACTCATCACGGTCTCCTATATTCAGCTCTGGTGTTCTTTTTGTAAAGTGAAATTAAATTAACTTAGATTGAACAGAAATCAAGACAGAGACTTCTGGGGAGCTCAAGAGACATAGATGGCAAATTATCACCCATAAAATATGTCACACACAGTTCAGCCTTGGGAACCAGGTAAACTTCTTGCAACCCAGTTAAAACATACTCTCACAGAAGTATGTTGTGAAGAACATGTTCAGAAACAATATACCAGAATTCAAGCATCTTACTGCTCTTGTTAACCGTGAAAACTCTAGTGTCACGGTATTCCTTTAGGGATTTATATTCACAAGAAAAAAATCCCATTCCGAGAAGTAACAATATTAAATAACAAGTATGGAGTTAAAAGAAAAACAACAATAAACAAAAATGTAAATACAAAGCATGAAAGACAAATCAAGCAATGAATAAGCATCCCTGAATAGCTATGCCAATAGAGAAATGAATCAGAATAAAATTAGAAAATGTTATAAAACTTTTTTTTTTAATCAATAGCTCAAAAAAAGAGTAACATTTCAAAGGATTAGAGATAAGACAGCAGATGAAGATAAAAAGTGAGCTGGCATAACTGAAGATAGAAATGCGAAATAAAAATAAAATCTACACTGAAATGACTTCAGTAAAATAAAACATCACTTTAAAAACATAGGATGGAGGGCTTGAGAATAATGAGCAATTTTAATTGGAAAGTAGCAGAATTAAAACTATGAAGAAAATGAAAGATATTTGTTACATGCAAAAGTAGAGTTGTAATAACACTGCTTGTAGTTTCTTAGAGAAATAATTGAACAAATGAGAGAGAAACATAGTAAAAATACTTTCTAAAATTTCCTGACAGATGACCTGAATACTTAGATTAAAAGAATAGAAAATGAACAAGAAAATGTGACATAGGACATTATGCACATCCATCCCATAAAGATTGTTTTACTCCAAGAATTAGAAATAATTCTTATTGAAGTTTATCCAACATTCATCCCCCAAGAATCACCTATATAAGGAAAATAGCTGATGAATGTGGGACATCTGCTTCTGTAAAACATTAATAGTGGTAAAGATAAACTGGGGTATATTAAATTTTTAAGAGTTTATTTGAGCAAAAATTGATTCTAGTTGGGCAGTGCCAAACTGGAAGCGATATGAAATATTTCACCCACAGGAGCCCAGGACAAGCTTTTATAGACAAGGGGCAGAAGCAAAACAAGGGAATGATTTGCCTATAGCTTAAGCAGTTGTCCTGTCTGGGAAAGCTTAGCTGACTGGTTTTGATTAGTTGTCCTTAGCTTTTAATTTCTTAACCTTGAGGGTTCCATACTCAGGTTTTGCTTTTCTTACACAGGCTACCTCAGTCTTGTGGTCTTCTGGTTTAATTAATTTAACAATAGTTTTTTTTTTTTTTAATATGTAACAATACATACAATAGCTATTTTCTTAGAAATAAAAAAATTGAGAATTTACCAAGTCATAAAGGAAGTAACCATGGTAGTGAAAACTGAATCCACTTACGTGCTGAACTAGTCTAAGTAGTGACAGTGATTATAGATATTACATACTTTACAATAATAAAATACTAGTTTTGTTTTTCAAAATCATGAGCATTCCTTAAAGCACTTTACAATAGTGCCTGACGTATCTGAGGAGATACTTTTTTCTCTCACTGCTCTAAAGTCACCGTGGAGAAATATTGTTGGAAGAAACAATAAGTCACAGCAAACATGAATGATGGTTTCCCTCCAAAAGCCTCCTTAAGAATGAATCAGTTTCCATGTGAACATCACAAAAAGGGTCAGATAGCTCTATGGTTAACTCACCCACATGAGAAAATTGAGTGCTTTGGCTCTCATGAAATGACAAAACTGTACAACAAAATAAAAGCCGAAAAAGTCTCCCTAGCGTAAATATTCTAATATTTATTTTGACAGATACATTATCATAGTATTGGATAAATGCTTTTAAAAAATATTTTGTTTGGCCCGAATATACGCGCCTCAATATTAGCAGTATGTATATCATAGAAAACGCTGAAACTCAGTATGAGCATTTTTATTATTTGGATTACTGTATATTTCTATGAAGACCTTTTTGAATAGTATTATTTCTGTTGAATGAAACTCAGTGTGAGAACTTTTCTTATTTGGATTACTGTATATTTCTATGAAGACCTTTTTGAATAGTATTATTTCTATTGAATGAATAGAATTTTCACAATTCCGTTTTTAAAATGTTCAATTAGTAAAATAAACTTTTCCTCACTTGTATTACCACATACTTTCCTGCAAGCTATCAATAGCAGCAATATTTCTTTTGAACGATTCAGATAACATTTTTTACCATTGAATTTTAAAAGAGTATTCAGGATGAGATCACTCATACTGGTACGTCAACCTATTCTACATTAGAGGGGCCAACCAGCTTTACAGTTGTCGATTGAACCAATCGTATGTTAGAATATTCTTCTACATTGATGAGAAGTGAAAGATTTTGATCATTGGATGGAAGTTGACAAAGGTGCTTTTAGAAAGTTTGTAAGTTGTATTTTAAAATATAACTATTTTATTTTCTTGTTGGTTATACCACTTTTGAAATATAACATCAAATTTGTGTGTGTGTGTGTGTGTGTGTGTGTGTGTGTGTGTAACTAGGTAAATTTCATTTCTAATACCAGCCAAAGATGAATCAGAAATGACCAATGATTGAGAAAGAACTAAATGAAATCCATATAACTGGATAATTGGTAGCAAAATAAAATAGTGAATGAGTGTCAAATAAATTCAGAGCTTTTTGTCTAGTTTATATTTGTATAACAGTCATTTTTATAAGGTTCCCTGTGGACTAAACTCTTCTTGTTTGTTACTCAAGGTTAAATTAAAAGAGAAGAATGAGCACATTGACATTTTTGTTAATATTGTATTCTAATATTTCTTTGGCATTTTAATGAACTAAAACTTTAATACTTCCCTATTTCATTACACATTTAAAATTTTATACCTGGGGTCACTGCATAAATTTTCCATAAAGAGATCATTTAAACTTTAAATCAAACAATTTCAGAGAAGAAATTTTCTGTAATGGTTGGTGGCACTTTACTCAAAACTATTTCTCCTTTAAAAATAAAGGTAATAGGTTAATTTAGAATATCTGGGGAGCAGGTTAGTTTGCCAACTTTTTATGTATTGTTATCTTTCCTAAATCACAATATCATTAGTGATTTAGTAATATTTATAAGGATTAAAGAAACGAAATGTCAATAAGAATGAAGGTAAATGCAAATATAACTAACTATAAGGTGTGTATCTAAACGTAGAATTTAATTCGAACTTTGACTCTTCATGTTTTTTGCCTTAGTGCATATTCAGTATTTCTGTTTCCCTATAGTTATACTCCTTCAACAATACCTAGAACTCATGGAAACTCCTATTGGTCAATATGACTAAATTTGAATAAACTTAGCTTTCAAAGATCAAAAATGCTGAAATAAATTGTTCAAGTGAAAGAGTATTCTATAGAAGTAAAGTCATCTAGAAATGACCCTTTCTTCCATTATTTTTATTTTGTCTTAACGAAAAGTGACAAGAGTCACTTTTAAAACAAAGTCAGCCCTGACAATATCAAGAGGTATGCTGTTACACGCCCCAGTCACAACTGAGGTGCTGAGCTTGTCTCAGACACTGAACTAATTATGCAGGTCCCAGACAGGTCCCGTTTACCCTGTAGCACTGAAAACTACAATAAGGCTTTCTTTACTCATTATCATACATTTAGGAGTTGTAAAATGGTTTTGAAGGAGAACAGTTATTAGACCCATGTAACAACTTACTGAAAACTATTTCTGTAACCATAAAAATAACTACACTGGAGTTTAAAGGAGATACTGTCTGGGATACAGAAAGCTTAATGAGCCTTATCCCGTGACTCAGCACAGACGACGTAAAATTTAGGTGCCAAACTCGGCTCATCATGAAGAATAGGTGGGGAAACTTGAAAAGCTGTGTTTACATAACATCCTTCAGGCTGCCATACTCATTTTTGCTTTGTAATGAATGAATACACCATTGTGTTTAATCCAGCACATTATGCTTCATTTTAAGAAGCAAGTATGGAAGGTAAAAGCAAAGCAACATAAGCAGGAAAATATTTACAGTAGCACCAAAAATAAATGACAATACTTAGATATTGACCTAACAAAATAGGTATAGGTTCTGTATGTAGAAAACTACATACAGAAAACTGATGAAATAATCAAAGACGATCTACATAAATGGAGAGACATTATGCATTCATGGATGGGATGACTTACTATTCTTCGGAAGTCAGTTCTTCCCAACTTAAACCTAATCATCATGATTCCCTTAAATTGCATGCTGAGACTGATACCTGGCCATTTTGAGGTTCTCCAGCTCCTGAACCAACAAGGCAGAAAAAGCCTTCATTCCGAAGGCCTGCACGAGTAACACTATTTTCTGATATTGTGCTGCCTGCACACAATAGAGAGCTGTCTATGTAACCTAAGCGACCCCCTGGAGTGCCTCTAAGGTTTACATCTACCGGGAAATGTCATGGAGGATTAGCGCTACCCACAGGGGCAGACACCTTCTGGACTTTAAACCTTTCGGGAAAGTCATCTCTCCTCAAAACCCATCTAAAACATTCCATTGCATTTTCGATAAAATGTGAAGTCGTTAGCCAGTCTCTGTTTCCATGTTCTGAGCCAAGCCTATGACATGCCACTTTTCTGTCTGCTTATTTTATATCAACAAATCGGCCTTCTTTCCATGCTCGACATTGTCAAGTTTATTGCTGATCTCTCTGTGCATGACCTTCAATTATTTATTCTCTGTGAAGAAATTCCTAATGTTTGAAGCTAGTTTTTTTAATTTTATGTTACAGTAGTCTTTCTCTTCTTCTTATTAGTAATTAGTAATAATTGCTACAATAGATATTATGATAATTATTTGCTAAAATCAATAAATGAGTGACTGCCATTTATACTCATATTCATACCCACTCATACTTTTTTCCTGAATTAAATTAAGAATTATTTATCGATTGCCTCCTGTCGTAATTCATTATGATGTCAGTATATATACGACTTTGATCCTCAGTTCTTTCAATCCTGCTTCTCACATGGTCTTGGAATCAGCCTTTTGTTCACCTCTCACGCTCACGGTGATTCCTAGACCATGTCATATAACATCAGAATTTAGCATCTCAATTCTAAAAACACATAATCCCTTTGTAACTACAAAGCTTGTATCCTACCTCTTATTGTATGTGTTCTTACTTCCCTGTTTAACCAGTTTACGTTCCATGACCAGCCACGATATTCATTCTTCTGCATCCTCTGAACTCGCTCCACTTGCTAGACAGGTAACTTAAATTGACGATCTCCCTATCAACACAGCCCTCGCCGCCTAGCATGCCTAATGAAGAACAACCACAATGACTAGTCTCACTCGAAAGTCATGCCCCCAAACCTGTTTTGTAAACCCTGATAGCTTTATTTTCCAAGTTCTTTAATATCCTCCATCTCCCAGGTGGGTATTTCCTGCCTGGTCTCTACTCACAGCTTCATTATCATAGACTCTTCCGTCGCCATTCTTTTCTGATGTTCTTATTTACTATTTTCCTCAAAAAGAAGAACTTACACAGATCTCCACCATCTTTTCTAGTTAACAGCCAGCATCTTACTTGACCCATAATCTCAGTATCCCCTCCTCTGAAGAGGGGTGCAATTTCCTTCCTGCTTTCTAAGGCCAAACCTTCCATTTATGTGCAAGTGTCCCTCCGTCAAATATCTCAAAATATTGTTCTGGCAGTTCTACCTTCTAAAATGCATCTTTTCATTTTTTTAATCTAATGGGTCATTTCTAGCAGCATAAAAATATGCTACTCCTGATATATGCTACATTTTCCTCGTCCTTTGTTGTAAGAATTGTTGAGCTGATTTATTTCTTCTCCCATTTTTTTCTTATACACATTTTTTATCTCTTGGCCAAGTTTTATGTGTCAACTTGGCACGCTAATTATTCAGTCAAACACTAGTTTAGGCATTGCTGTAGAAGTATTTTGTAGATATGATTAATGTTGACTTTAAGTAAAGGAGATTATCCTAGATAATCAGGAAGGGCCTGACTCAGGCAATCGAAAGGCTTTAAGAGAGGCATGAAGTCTTTCTAGAAGAAGTTCTATGGATGCACCACAGGTTCAGCTCCCTCAGGAAGGTTCCAGCCTGCTCTTCCTAATAACCTGCTCTAAGGATTTCCAGTTTGCCTACCGAGCCCCCCAATTGCATGAGCAAATTCCTTGCAATGAGTCTCTTGCTATGTATCTCCTACTGGTTCGGTTTCTCTGGTTGTGCCTTGACTGCTACACCTGCTCTTCTACTACAGCTACTTTGAGAAGGTCCACAGTGAGTTCAGCACCCTACAATTCAACACACCATTTCAGTCATCTTGATGAATCTATTAGTCTCATTTGCCATAGTCAATTCTATTCTTTGATGCAACATATTCACGTGGCTTGAAAACTGCCACAGTCTCTTGATTTTCTTTCTTCCTTAGTAGACACTTCTCTCCTTTGCTGGCCTTCCTCATTTGTCTAGCCAGGTTGATGATGCCACTTTTTTGTCTTTCTAATTTTAGCCATTCTGATTGGTGCAGATCCCATTGTGGTTTTAATTATACTCTTGGTGGCAAATGCTTGTTAACATCTTGTGCTTTTTATCATCTGTATATATATCTGTTAATATGTTAAAATCTCTGTGTATTTTCCCTATGTTCTAGTTGAATTATTTTTCTTTACTGTTGATTTTTGAGACTTCTTTATGTATTTTAGATTCTAGCACTTTGCTAGCCGTGTGGTTTGCAAATACTTTTTCCCATTCTGAATGAGGGTTGAATTTTGTGAAATGCTTTTTTTCTGCATTAATCAATCACATCTTGTGATTTTTCTTCTTTAGGATTACATGGTTGGTTTTAAAATATCGATTCAACATTGCATGTCTGGAAAATCTCTACTCAGTCATGGTGTGTAATTCTTTTTATATATTACTGAATTTTCTTTGTTAATATTTTGTTAAGGATTTTTAGATCTGTGTTCATGAAGGATATGGACAGTCTTCTTTCCAGCAATTTTTTATATTCATTTTACAATATAATAGCCAAAGTTGTAAATTATACTTAGTGGGGAGAACAAGAAAAAGTATATCGACTCCATTTTCTCAGAAGCTAAACTTATGTCATAGCATTTTGAAATTTAAAATTAAATGCAAGCATATATCTTCAATTTTTATAAGTATATATCAGAGCAATAAAAAATATTCCATTTATCTTGAATTCATCATCTTATTTATCTCAACCAGTAGTACTTTGCGTGTTAAGAAAATAGTGCTTATAAAGATTACTGTATATCAAGTCAATAGTAACTATAGGAGACAGGATTTGAATCTAGAGAAATTGAACTCAAAACCTGTTTTTTAACCACAGCAACATGCTACATTTCTTATTTAAACAATAACTACATTTTAATTATGGCACTTGTATTTTAATCAGGAAGTTGAACAAAAGGGAGCACTGTTATTTCCTTAATGTACATAAGGAAATAATATATTAACTAATATAATTAAGCCTGTCTTTTTCTTCTAAAAATATATGTATAATACATTTAAGTGCAAATGTGTTGATATGACCTAGCATAAAGCAAGTTTTAAATTAATGAATACAGGTTACAGCAAAGCTGCTTCCTACATTAATGTTTATAAAACATATTTGTATTCTAAATAAAACATATCGTAATCTCCAATCATGCTATGTATTCTAATATTAGAATTTCATCTTTCAAAATATAGCACCTTTCAATTACTCACATAAATAATTATGTCTGCTAAAAGTGTCAGTAACCTGTTCTGTAAGTAAATTTTTCTAAATTCACTTGAGGGATGAGAGTTGTTATCAATTTATAGGTTAAAATAATTTTTCAGTATAAGCAAAACTAAATAATATAAACCACTAGAGTACAACACTTTAAAATTAACTTAAAAATGCAATTATAGTTTCTCTTCTTCATATATGTGATTATTCTAAAGAATCAGTAACCTTGGTAATTCATAACAATGATCAGTAGTGTTTTTTCATATGTTCTTAAGAGACCGCATTTGATCTTTAATTTCCCTTTTATTTTATTCCACCACATTTTCCTTCTTTTCTTTCCTTGTACATACTTATAATTTTATGAGGTAGATTTTAACAAGAGGATATGTAATGAATAATATGTCTCATATTCTTGACACATAAGCAATTTTAAACTAAAACTTGGGCATCCTAATTTATGAGGCACATATGATTCTAAATAGAGCTATTTTTAGAAAAATAATGGAAATCTCATTTGTGCAATAATCTTATTAATGTTTTGATGATAATTAAGCATGTTCAATAATAGCTTAATATATTTGCATTCATTCACTCATTTGCCAAGCATTGATTAGGGTCAGAAATAATGCTCGTCACTGAGCAGGTAATTATGAGCAACAAATTTTTCCACCTCTAAGCCTACAGAAGATATTTAGTCAAAGGTCTAAATGTATCCCCAAATAATTTATTTAAAATAGTTTTCAAAGGGCTAAGTGTGGCTATATATTAAATATAACTGGAGATCGTGTTTGTTTGTTTGAACCAGGAGTAGAAACACCATGTCATCATAGCTCTCTCTTCATCTCAGGTGTCTGTCTCTCTCAGAGCTTGGGATCATTCTATAGACATGGTTTCTCTATGTGGCAGGAAAATTGGCAGCCAGAATCCCACTAACTAAATACCTTCGTCTCTTAACAACTCTACTCCCTCCCCACTCCCTGGGAAAAGGTATTATTTCTCTACCAATGTACTTGCTTCAATCTGTGGTTTCATATTTTCAACCAACGATACAGAAAGGGGTCATACAATACTGGTTAGACCCAGCAGGTCTCACTCCCTCCCCGGGCCAGCAGGCATTTCAGATTCACAAGAGAAGTTAAAAATGTCTTCATAATGGTGTGTAAGGAAGCCAGAAGTTTTCTACTGTATGTAAACAAGATACTGGGAAGATGATGATAAGTTTCTACTGTATTTGACACCATAGAATTATATAGACATGTATTTCCATACATAAAACTCTGTAACAATATTACACATATTACACACTGGGTTTGCCTCATGTAACTATCAGAATTACAGTGCAAATGCTCTTATCACCTGCCAAAAAAGAAATTTCTCAAAGTGCAGAGTCCTATTCACCACTTCCAGCGCCAATTGTGTGATATATGTCATTCTCGAATCGCCTTTGCTTTGGTTATCACATGGATCGTCATTATCCAGAAACCCATGGCAGACATTTTCTAACTTTCTGACCTAAACTTCAGATTTATTGGAAGATCCACAGGACAATTAATTATCTAATCTCCAGTACAACCTGGAGGAGCAGAAGATAGATACAATGAGATCTCTTAATACAGATATGAAGGGCTGTCAGAAGAGCCAGCCCGAACTGATCTGTTCTTCACATCAAGAATCTTTTGGATACTGCATAAAGGGACTAAAACTCTTACTTTTTACTTTTTCTACCATGTCCTAAAGACATACACTTCATACGATGTGTCTTAACAACAACAACAAAAGAAGTATAATTTTACAAACTTTTAGTTATCATGCTAATCAACTGCAAACCTGTATAACAAGGCCAGAATGGTCCTTGCTATATTTTATTGTGTCCGTTTATTTAACCAACACTCCTTTTAACAGTTTCTGCTCATTAAGGCATTATTAGTTGAAAACAATAGAAATTCAACTCTAGTTAACCTGATTAAAAAGGAAACATGATATTTTATAAAATTGTAAAGTCTGGAGATGGGTATAGATTCAGAAATGGCTGGATCCATCAGTAAAGACAATGGCAATAAGGTTTTATCATCTGGCTCTTAACATCACTTAGGTGTATTGTCCTATGTTCTCACCAGCCAGAAGACAAGACTACTGACAACAGTACCAGAATGATATTATTCCCAGTTCAGCGATTCCAAAGACAGAAAATTATTTTTTTCTAGTAGTCATGTAATAATAGAGACAACTCTGATCAGCCCTGATGTTATTGCATGCCTGAGTTCAGCCTCTGTAGATGGCACGGATTACGATTCCTCACTCCTGGTTCACATACTACATGATATAGCAAAGAGAAAGATGGGATGATGAGACAGATAGGCCCAAACAACCATGTGAGACATAAAAGGGGCTGGTACACAGTAGAAAAACAGACTTGGGGCAAAGAAAAAGGCGTAAATAGGAACAAAGAAGCATAACAACATTCACATTGAAATAAGCCAAATGTTATGATAGAAATATAATCCTATGAATGTTTATCAATAACTCATACAGTATTTAAAATTAATCTAGTAGGATAAATATAATTTTTCCAGGACAAAAAGGAAGGTGAGAGAGGAAGAGATTTAATTTCTAAGAGAAACGTGTATGTAAAAGCATTGAAGAATGAATGAGTGTGGTATACACTGGAAGTATGATGTAGCTTTCTGAGGTGGCTGTGGATAGAAAAAGAGAATGTAATGGTAGCTGCTTTATTTAAGACTGGAGAGGTTTTTAATGCAACATCATTGAAGAATTTGAGATTTTCTAATTAATGACACATGATTTTGGCTGCTACCTGTGTACTCACATTTTAGTTGAAGATGAGTATAATCTATATAATTATAGTATGTCCTAAGTGCTGTATTAGTGATATGTAAAAATTATGTTGTAATACAGCTGAAGGTGCACAGCCCCCCAAAGCATTTCAGATTTAGAGAACAATCACAGAGAACAAATATTATATTACATTACCCAGTTGGTAGCTTTATTATTTCATTAGAAATATCTTTGCTAAATGACCCATAATCTATCAATAATTTCTCTGAAGGAAAACAGTTTAAGTTTCTGTAAATGTAAGTGAAGTTTCTTCTTCAATTTATTCTTCCATGATTTTTTATTTTATGTTTAACTTTCGATACTTGTGATTTGTTTCACACTGTGAATTTTAGGCCATATGATGAAGATCTGACCCTATGATCAGAAATAGAATTTATAAAAATGTGTGGGAAAAAAAATAAATTATAAGCTTGGCTGAACTCATGTCGAAAGCCTTTGGCAAATGGAATTTCAGATATGAGTTTATTTTCTTGTTTGTTTGAATCAGGTTTTTCTTGGTAAAATTATAAAGGTCCTCAGCATAGGTATTTTTCTCTAGCAAAAGAACAGAAACACAATATAAATGTTTCCTTGCTACTTTCTATGAAATTTGAATATAATTCTAAGTATTTATGTTCCAGAATATTTCTTGAAATAAAAAAAGGAAGGCTTCAGGAAATGGTAAAAATTAATAAAATCAGTTATACATTGCTTGACATTTCTTTTTTAACTGACATGTTTTTGGCTTTATGTTTTTGCCTTTGAAGTTAGATCAATCTTTTTGGGGCCCCATACTCTTAACTTGTCTGCTATGCTACACTGAACAAAATATTTCATCTCTGAAGTTCAAGCTCCTCATATGTAACATTTAGAAAATAGAAACTCTTTTTACAGATTATTGTGAAAATAAAATGAGATAACTCACACATTGGAGCAACATTACTTTTCAATTTATTTTCAATAAATGTTTGTTGATGAAATGAAGGGCCTAAACATATTTCAATCATAAAGAATATTCACACCATAAGAAGACGTAGTTTAGGAAACCAAATGAAAGTCAAGTCAGTGGAAAAAAAGCCTATTTTGATTATGTAGAATGTTTCCTGCCTTTATCATTCGTTCGAAAGCAGTTACACGATTTAAATAAAACATTAACAATAGATTAAAATTGTTGCATGTAGCTCGTTCTTAATTTTGACTTTGATCTATGTATCTATAGTTTTAAAAATAATATAAAGCATATTCACTTTAATATATTGTTGACATCTTGACAGAGTTTAAAGGGTATTACAAGTTTATTTGTCTCTAGCTCCATGTTTTTCAAATATAGTTTGAAAGAAAGGTAAGGGAATCACTTTTCCCCTATGTCATTGCCTTAAAGGTTTATGATTACATACTCAGCACCATTTCTTTATTGAAGGCTTTCAGACAAGTTAAAAGAAAAAAAAAGTTAAATTCTTAAAGGGACTAAAAATCAATGCTACTCACCATCCGGAATGGTGACTCATTCTGGTAATTACTTGTAAAAGATCTTATTGCAGGGTTGCAACACTTTTCAACTTTCTGTCTATGAAGCATTTCTTTGGAAAGATTCAGTCCACATCAGTGAAAAATAATTCTGAAATCAAGCAATTACAGAGCAACTTGAGGCATATCATCAATGCTCTTGAAAACAAAAGATTTTCGACTTGCTGTGTGCTTTGCTATGATATCAATCAATGTATCTTCTAAGTTATAGTTATTCTCCACAGTGCTGTTCAAGAATCTGATACAAGTCTTAAATTATCCACTTCTGTTGTAAAGGGATGTATGTTTCTCCAAATTTCATTCATCGTAATGACGTAAAATACTAGATATTCAGATCTCGGGTAACTTAAGAACATGCTCCAAAGTCTGGACACTCATCACTTTATATGCCATGCTCTATTTAATAGTAATCCCCAAATGATATGACAAAAGAAAGCATATCTGTCACACATTTCAGTGTTCATGCCACATATTAATTGGCAATATGGGCATTCAATAAATTTTGAGTAAATGAATTTGTTTGGGTTACTAAAATCTTATATACCCTCCTGATGGAAAGATGCCTTTCAAGTGCTTCCTAAAGCAGGACTGAGAGAAAAAATATTAATCATATGTAACTACACAGCATGGACCGATCAGAAACCATTCCATACCAGCTGACCCTCAGACAACTTCCTGTACTATTTTTGCATGTTATTTTTTACCCCACTTTGCTTATCTATCCTACATTTATGGTTTATGTTTATGCTTAGCTCTGTCTTAACATTTATTTTTAATATATTCCTTGTCTTCTGATTGAGACATAATTAACATGCAATAAACTGCACATATTTAAAGTATAAAATTGGATAAGTTTTGACACATTGATATACACAGAGAGAATCCACCACCACAAACAAGAAAACAAAACATTTCTATCACCTTCCAAAGCTTCCTGAAATTGATTTGTCATGCTTCTCTCCCACCCATTCTGAACCACTAACAAGGCAACCACTGAACAGATTTTGTCACTGTAGATTACATTGAAATTTCTAGTGGTTTATATTACTGAGTCATACACCATGCACACTTTTGTGTCTGGCTTCTTTCGCTCCGTATACTTATTTTGAAATTCATTCATATAACTGTGTATATTTATTTTTATTGCTGAGTAATATTCTATTGTATGGATATACCAGAGTTTTAATCCATTTATCTGTCAATGCGCATTCGGATTTGATTCAAGTTTATTTATAACAGATATAGTTGCTATGAACATTCCTGTCTATTTTCCTTTTTATTGGATAGATACGTAGGAATGGAATGGTAAGTTCATGTTTAACTTTTTAAGAAGCTGACAAACTTTCTAAAGTGGTTATACTATTTTATATTTCCAGCAGCAGTGTGTGAGAGTTCCGGATGGTCCACTGTCTCAACAACCATCTTCATGGTTAGTTTAATTCTAGCTATCCTAATAGGTAAATAGTGGTATCTTCTTGTTCTAATTTGCATTTGCTCAAGGACTAATGATATTGTATATCTTTCATATACTTGTCACTCATATATCTTCTGTGAAATATTTGTTCAAATACTTTGCCCATTTTATATTGGCTTGGTTATTTTCTTATTATTAATTGCTGAGGTTCCTTACATAGTCTCAATACAAGCCCCTTATCAGACATGTGAATTGTAAATATATAATCCAGTCCGTGGTTTCTCTTTTTATTTTCCTAAGACTATTTTCAAAGAATGGAAGTTTATATATATATATATATAAATTATTTGTCTAACCTAAAGTCACAAAGATCATCTTTATGCTTCTGAAAGTTCTTTTTTTATTTGCTTTGCTTTGTTGTAGGTCCATAATACATTTTGAGTTAATTTTTGTTATTGGTACAAGTATGGATAAAGTTTATTTTTTGTATATGAATATCCTAGTGTTCCAGTAACTCTTGTTAAAAAGACTATTCTTTCTTCATTGAATTGCCTTTGACTACTTTTCAAAAGTCGGTTGTCTACATATGTGCATGTCTATTCATAGGCTCATGGCATAGATTGGATCTTTGTGCCCACCCCCACCCCACCTCCAAATTTATGTTCAAAACTAACCTCTCATGTGATGGTATTTGGAGGTGAGGTTTTTGGGAGTTGATTTGGTCACGAGGATGAAACGCTAATGAATGAGATTATGAAAGAGGCCCCAGAGAGGCCTTTCTACCTTTCTGTCTTTCTACATGTGAGGTTATAGTGAGGAGATTGCCTTCTGTGAACCAGGAAGGGAATTTCCACCGAACACTGAATCTGCCCAGCCCCTCAGTTTGATAATTCCTGGCCTTCAGAACTGTAAGCAATAAAGTTCCATTGTTTATAAGCTATCCAGTTTATGGTATTTTTGTTACAGTAGCCTGAATGAACTGAGACAACCCTCTCATCATATTGTGATTTATAATAAAAAATACATGTTTTGTCCTTTGGACTATATCTAAGGATGATGGCTGGTTGCCAGGGGGAACCAACCATGTACTAAGAGGGTTGAAACTATTATTCCCAATTCCCCAGACCTCCAGGGAGAAGTAAAGGACTGGAGGTTAAATTAATGGCCAGTGCAATGTAATGACAACCATGCCTGTGTAATGAAGCAGCCATAAAAAACCAAAAGGACAAGCATTCAGAGGGCTGCTGGGTTGGCACATATGTGAAGATGTCACTCAGGGTGTGGAAGCTCTGCATCCTTTTCCCATACCTTTCTCCATGCATCTCTTCTATCTGGCTGTTCCTGAGTTATATCCTCTTTTTTTTCTTTTTCTTCCTCATTAAATTTTGTTTTAAAGGGATCTCAAAATGCTGTGACAGATTTTTGGTATATCCTTTTAGAATGCTCTTGTAAGTAAATGTTTCTCTGAGTTCTATCTCTCTAGCACATTAATTGAACACAAGGAGGGGGCATTGAAATCTACCACCTATAGGATCTATAGCTGGTGGGTCAAAAGCTCAGGTGATAACCTGGGCTTGGTACTGGTGTCTGAATTGCGTGTGGGGTCTCAGTGTTGTGGGACTGTCCCCTTAATTTGCAGACTCTGACACTGCCTCTGGGTAACGTCAGAATTGAGTTGAATTGTAGGACACCCAGCTGGTGCTGGAGAATTGCTTGTTGGAATGGGGAAACACACACATCGTAATTGGTGACCAAACCTTTTACTTCTGTTCTGTTTCATTTTTCTGTTTGTGTGCCTCTACAAGACCACACTGTCTAGATTCTTAGTAAGTTTCTAAATGGAGGAGTTATAAGTAGGTCACTGTCTTTGTTGATTTTCAGAGTTGTTTTGGCTCTTCTGGGTTCTTTGAATTTTCAAAGTCTTCTTGGAATTAGCTTGTCAATTTCATCAACAATGCCTGCTGGAAAATTAATTGGGATTTTGTTGAATTATAGATCAGGTATTGACAGACTGTGGCCCTCTTGCCGACCTACCTTGGTAGCTTGTTTTTGTAAATAAGGTTTCATGAAACACCGCCATGACATTCATTTACATATCGTCTATGGCTGTTTTCTTGCTACAGAGGTAGAGTTGAATTATAATAGAGACTCTATGATTTGCAAAGCCCAAAACATTTACTATCTGGACTTATACAGAAAAGTTTACAGAGCTCCACTAAGCGACAATTTGGAGGAAATTGACATCTTAACAATATTAAGTCATTCAACCCATGAACAAGGTATATCTCTCTATTTATGCCTTCCATTTATTAGCTACATTTTGGACTTTTCAGTGTTGCATATGTTAATTAAAATGCTCATTCATAATGTTCGCATCTATGTTCTGTTGGTTAATGATCTATTTTTTTCCTTTCCTATAATATATTTTTTCTATTTTTGTTCAGAGTAATGCTGGCCTCATAGAATATTCTATAAATGTCAGACAGGTATAGTTAGTTCATGACACTCAATGCTTCTGTTCCTTTGCTAATACTTTGTCTACTAGCTTTTTCTACCTGTACCAGAAATTTCACTTTTTCTAAGTTTCCATTATTATTTTTGAAGACTTCTCTATCATTTATTGAAGGGAAGTTACTGCAATCTTTATCTATACATGTGGATTTGTCTATTTCTCATTGCAGACCTGTTTTTGCTACATGTATTTTGAAGCAATATATTTAAGTACATGAATATTTACATTTATTATTTTCTCTTGATGAATTTGAGCTCTTTATTATTATGAAATTATCTTCTTTATTTCTGACATTAGTCTTTATTCTGAAATCTGCTTTGCCTAGCAGTAATATAAATACTCAGCTAATCATTTCTGTCTTTTGCTTGGGAATGTTGAGACAACATACATTTAATGTGATTTTTCACATGGTTAGGCTCAAATGTACTATATTGCTGTCTTTTCCTGTTTGTTTCATTTGTTTTTGTTCCCTTTATTACTATTTTCTACATTCTTTTGAATTGAGTATATTTTATAATTACATTTTATTTATTTGACTATCAGATATAACTGTTCTGTTATATTAATTCTTGCTTTCATGTTTGTAATACACATTTTTAACTTACCATCGTCTACCTTCAAATGATATTATAACATTTCACATATGATGTAAGAATTTTAAAATATTTTAATTTTATTTTTTCCCTAACATACTTAATGCTATGATAGCTATATAAAATACACACACATATATATCCTAACAATATATTATTATTATTGTGTTTAAATGATCAATTATCTTAAAATATTTAACTAGAAATATTTTCTATTCAACCCTGAACTTTTTCAAGTGTTCTTTATGTTGATTCATATTAAATGATCATGTAAGTTGCTTTGTGCCTAAAGGACTATCCATAACATTTCTCATAATGTAGGTCTGTTGGGAATTAATTTTATCAATTTTAAATGTTTTTATTTCACTTTCAATTTTAAGTGATATTTTTGTTGGACATAGAATTTTTAGCTACAGTTTTTTGTTTTTTTGATATATGCTTCTTTTTCTTCAAATACAGAATTCTAGGTTGACAGTTTTTTTTCTCTATCTTAAAGATATTGCTTCAGCCTCATCTCACTTGCATTCTTTCCAATAAGAAATCTATATATATTTTTTCCTTCTTTCTTCTGTAGGTAACATGCCTTTTGTCTCTTCTTTGAAGATTTTCTTTTTCACAGCTTTCGTGCAACTTGATTATGATATATATGATATGATGATGTTTAACTTTTTTCATGCTTTTTATGCTTGGGGAATGTTGGACTTCTTGGATCTACAGCTTCATAGTTGTCATCAAATTTGAAAAGTGTTTGGCCTTTATTTTCTGAAATATTTATATGTCACCCTCCCCATTCTCTCTTCTCGTTTAGAGATGTAATTTGCACCTCCTAAGGTTTTCAAAAGCTGATACTCTTCACATTTTGTAAGTTACTTTTTCTCTTTGCTTTTTCTTCCCTCTTCAGGATGCCTTCAAGTTCCCTTATGTTCTTGTCTGCATATCAGATCTGCTGTTAATTCCAACCAGTATATTACAAATCTCAAACATTGTAGTTTTCATCTCTAGAATTTCAGTTTAAATCTGTTTTACATGTGGCATGTGTTTACTTTTTGAACATTAAGAATACTATTTAAAAAAAAACTTTCATTTACTATTCTGGCTATTTGAACATCTGTGTAGGTTTTGTTTCAATTTTGATTGGTCGAGTTTCCCCTAATTATAGATTGCATTATTCTGGATTTTGCATACCTGGTAATCTGTGATTGAATGATGGATATTGTAAATTTTACCTTGTTGGGTGTTAGACCTTTTTGTATTCTTATTGGTCTATCTATTATTGAGCTCTTTCTTGGAATAAAGTTAAAGCAATAATATATATTTAATTCTTTTAAATCTTGCTTTAAGAAACTTTAAGTTGGACCAGTGCAGCATTTATTTTTGGACTAAATGATTCCACACTGCTGAGACAAGTCTTTCTGAGTGCTATGTTTAGCAGCCTGTAGATTCTGAGAGGACCTTGTCTGTTTTGGAGTAACAGGTTCTATCCAGGTTTTGTGTGAGACTAGACATTTCTAATCCTCTTAGAAGGTTGTTTCCCCATTTGAAGTATTTTCCACATGACCGTACCAGTCAGCACTCTAATACTTGTGGAAGACCCTAGATGGTTCTCAGATTTTTCCTTCTTTGCATTTCTCTCCTCTGTAGTATTCCAATCTATAAATTCTAGCTGAGTTTTCTAGTTTTCTTAGTCTTTCAGCTCAGGCCATTTCACTTCCCTTCCCTAGACTAGAAACTCCATCAAGGCTATAAGTTCAAGTAATAATGGGACTCACCATGTTGGTTTCACATATATGATGGATTATTCTCTGTCGTTGCCTATTGTCCAATATATTGAAAATATTTATTTTTATTTTTGTTTGTTCAGAAAAAAGAGTAAACCAATGAACTTTATTTTTCCAGAAGCACAAGTATCAAGAATCATTTTCTACTTTCCAGTTAACAAGAGAATTAGAGGATTTCTAGTTTAATAGAGTGTCTGTCCTAGTTAATTAAAATTTCATTGGATCAGGACTATCTATTTTGCTCCTGTTATGTCCGTATGATTTAGTGCAGTGTCTTGAATATAGAAGATACAAACATCTATCATTTATTTATTTATTCATCATGTATTTATGAGATGATGCTATAATCAACTTTGGATAAAGTATGCTAAATAAGATAAAGATTCTGGTCTCATATTTCTTAGTTGTTACAGAAAAAATATGTATGTA
>NW_011888900.1:2793061-2794980 GCF_000151845.1 Pteropus vampyrus
GTCTCCCATCCAAGTACTAAGCAGGCCCAACCCTACTTAGCTTCCAAAATCAGACAGGATTGAGCTTGTTCAGGGTGGCATGGCCGTAGTGTAAAAAAATTTAAACCTAGAATTCTAGTATTATGTGGTTTAAAGTGGAAAAAGGAGGAAATTTTGGGAGTAATCCAGACGGTGGTGGTCATGATGCTGAATAGAAAGATACATACCAAGAAATAGAAAAGACTTTATTGCAGCAAAATATTGAATATCATCTTCATAGTCCCAGTTAAGTATAGTATAGCACTGAGAATTTAATGTTCTTAAATAATCTTTCTAGGATACCTGATGTATGAATAAAGAGTAAAACACAAATGCTCTTAGAAGTATGGAGCCCTGAGTGTAGGATAACACTAGAGAACAAAGAGTTCCAAGTGTGTGACTTAAAAATGACATCCTAATAGAAATTATTGTAGGTTTTTTCTTTTAAAGCTAACATCCTTCTTAAATATAATTTAAAAATCAATTACTATTTATACACTTATATACAAATGGATGAAGTTATATATAGTTATTGTGTGACCACAAAAGATCACTATTAGATGATTAGACATTTACATTAGAATTTTGATTTTTTCCCCCTAAGCTTTATGATACCAGAAATTCAGGAACATGGTTAAATTACATTTGTTAGTATTTTCCTCTGAAGACATTGTAAGTGCAATTCAAAAGATTATCTATTTGCCGTTTTTCAACTGTAAAAATTTCTTCCTGGTTTGGTAAACATACAAAAATGCTTACATTTGTAGTATGAAACATTTTCACTAGGAAATAAAGGCTGCTAAAATGTATCCTTATAGAAAAGTTTAAAGGAAAAAGCTCTTTCCCAGAGAAAAACATTAATATTCTGTGTTGATATCTTCACGTTGTAAACTCTAATGATAGTTTAGTTTTACATTTTACATTTTCATTAAGGGATAGTTAAATTAAAAATTTACAAATAGCTGTGGTTAATCTGAATTTAATAGAGGGAGTAAAATCTCCACTAGGCGATTCAGTCAGAAAGAGATTTAATACAGAGAGTATGGAACTTATAAAAATTGTTGAAAGTTGGAAAATCATGTTCTAGTTCATGTACCTTAGAATTATTCCCAGAACTACATGAAGCTGTCTCTCAGATCTTATGCCAGTGTGGACTCTGAACACTAATAGGCCAGCGGAGGTAGACTCAAAGCTACAGTCCCCAGCTTCACAAGTTATATGAAGAGACTTAAATTCAGGATATGAACATTATCCAGAATGAACATTCGAAACTACTGACAAAAATCCATGAGCTTGATTGACAATGAGAACTGCCAGTATTCCCAGAATGATCATTTCTTCTCCTCAGTTCTGCCTTCTAAATCTCTATAAATGCATCTGATTTATAGACAATCATTCATATCTAAAACCTTATCCATAAGGAAATTGAAAACATATAGTTTTTAATTTTTTAAGCTTCTGTAAAACATGGAGCTTGGATAAGACAATCCCAGTGTGTTTTATATTGTTGTCATTTACATAATAGACACAAAATGATGAGGGATCCTTTGAGAGGAATGAGATAGCCTTTGTAATTTAGGACTAATGTAAAATAAATTTGATTGAAATTCTTGATAGTTCTTATTACATAATTCAAGTAAGTAAATTGTGGCACTGCATTTAACATTTATAGGTAGTTCTATGGGTAAATCTTATTTAAAGACTGAAAGCTGGAAACATTGTTTTTCTTTGTATATACCCTTTTTCTAATCATTTTAGTATGGATTTATATAAAATGATAGTGAAGAACCCTTCACCAGTCACAGTGTCAGGAAAATTTTAATTGTAATTGTTATATAAACACAAGATTCTACAATTGCTCTGTATACAGAGGAACTTCTAGCATCCTTTATTGTATATTT
>NW_011888900.1:2795600-2800791 GCF_000151845.1 Pteropus vampyrus
TTCTTATTTTAAGTATTTAAAAAATTAATATTTTTATTTAAAAAAAGATTGACAGGGAATTTAGGGATTATGAAAACTTATGACAGCTCACTTAATTATCTGTGTGTACTGGAACTTTAAAATAGAAGAATAGAGAATAATAAACGTAAAGATAATACAATAAAATTATCCAATATAAATAAGAAAGAAGAGAAAAAATGATGAAAAATAAACAGGGAATGATCAACCTATGGGACAATATCAAGGGTACCCTCATACATGTAATGAAAATTTCAGTCGGTAGAAGAGAAAAGAACAAAAATTACATTTGAAATAATGGCCCCAAACTTCTCAGATTTGATGAGAAACTTTTAATCCTTAGATCTGAGCTCGAAAATAACCCAAGTAGAAAAAAGACAAAGAGATTCACGTCTAGGCATGTCATGAACTTCTGAAATGCAAAGTGTAAATTTTGAAAACAGAAAGGGGAAAAAAAGAATAATTAGTACACGTTGAATAATACAATTACTGCTCACTTCTCATCAGAAACATTGGCGACTAGTAGACAGAATAACATCCAAAATTCTGGGGGGGCGAAAAAGTCATTGACCAAGAAATTTATGTCCATGAATGATATCTTTCAAAAATAAAGGTGGGATAGGACATTTGCCAATAAATGAAAACTGAAAATTCATTATTAGAATACCTAATTGTTTAAAAATCCAGAATTGCAAGTTGGGATAAAAGGGAAAAGCCAACATCCAGCCATTTATAAGGCTCTTCAGACTCTTAAAAACACGTGTCTGAGTTTTGATGCCACCACCTTAAATCACTCAGAGATCTCATCGAGAGCTTTGCACCACCTACACCATATGGTCTGTCATATCTAACGCAGTCTTGACAGTGCTTATTCATTATTCAATGTTTTGTGAAAAAAAAAAACCATTCAAAGTTAACATTTCTATGTACTCGAATTTGTACATGTGTTTGGCTATTTAAATTTTACCCCCCAAGAAATAAAATAAAAAGATCATGCCAACTTTATGTAAAGAAAATTGTGACTATTAAAAATGATGTTTATAAATAATAATGAAGTCACCCAAGATCTCCTAGAGGGTATTAGAGCTGAGATTTAATCTTTAAACATTCTACCTCTAAATTTTATATCCTTCTGTAGCATGATGCCTTCTAAAAGTAAGTGCATTGCCCTTGAATGGTGAGAGACAAGGCATCAACATAATATTTGTAATCGCTAAATTTCTAAACTTATATCAATAAATGCCTCTCTGCTGAATAAAGAGCTGGAAGGAGTCCTAGTAATAATAACCAAAAAAAACAAAAAAAAACAAAAAAAAACCCAAACCTTCAAAGCATGAATTTGAGGACTATAAATAACAAAGAAAATCATTTTCAAAATAGGATGTGTTCTTTTATTTCTGATTTTTCTAACTCCTCCATCTATTCATTAGGAAAGTTTTCCATAAGATTAGTTTTAGAGAGATGATTATAATCAAGGTTAATTGTGTAAGTGCTGCAACTATACACCACATATTGCTCTATATTAAACTACGATCCTAACATTTGCTTCGGGCCATGTTCAAAACTGCACTGAGTAATCATTTCTACCTGTAATGCATTTACTAATTGATAAAATATGTCCTCGTCACTTGGGCTCATTCTGAACTATTTTCAGTTCATTAACTGAAAATATTGAGTTGATTTTCTCCAAATTGCCATAAATTTCCTTAACTCATTGAAATTTAAAGTTACACCTGTTCTTCTAAAAAACAAATCCCATCACACACACACGCACACACAAGATAGACATCCTCATCTGCAAATCCTATGGAGGATGTGTTCAGTCTTATTCAGCCGAAAGGCTGAGGATGAGAATAAAACATCAAATACAAAGAAATAACCTAATTACTAATTACTGCTAAAGTTGTGGACTTAGGGAGGGAATTCCAGCAGATGTCTTGGACCCTGCACCGACGTTAGTGGAGCAGAAGGCTGGGCGTGCCGCGGGCTCTGCCACTGTGCTTGCTCGTCTTCTGTTTTGCTTTGTGTGTGACACATAAGAGAAATCCACATTTTGAAATTCAGTTGGGATTTGTTTGCCTTTGCCTCTGTCCTCTTACTCTTTTTTTCTTGTATAAAATTCTGTCATGATAACTGACGTCGCATTAGCCATTCTGAACTATGAGGTGAACTCGAATTTCAGAGTTATGCACCGATGTTGCTACAATAGAAATGTAGAAGGAATTTGGGTCCCTGATGACCAAGTACATGAAACCTAGACAACTTTATCCTTGTTTCTGCATTAAAGATGTGCACCTTTACCGGGTCGAAGTGATTTACTTTAATTTTACATTATATGCATCTAATCTTAATATAAAAACACAGAAAGTCATATACAGCGAGGACAAAATAATTTTAGCTCTATTTTTTCATAGCAACACTTGATGCTACAACATAGTATGAAGATGATTATCTTCAAAGACTAGAGAAATAAATTGCAGCCTGAGAAGTAGATATACCTATATCCTTGTAAAAAATCAAAGCGACAGAGTCATTCAGAGTCATAAATTAATTTTAATATTCTAGTAGCCATGAAGTTTCCTTGAACAGAATTTTAGTTAAAAAATAAATGGAACAAAACATGTGGTTTGCAAATAAAAATAAAATGGTGCTTAGTAAAACAGTTTTTAATCAGAGAATTAGAAATTATGTGACAAAGAAAGCAATGACAAGAAAATAAAGAATGATTAATGAGAAATGAAAAATGATGGGTATGTACATACATATATACACACATTTATGCATTCATACATATATATGAAATAACATAAAAAGGACATGTATATGCTTATATATTAATATGGACAGTGAAGTTGGAATGTATAATAAATGCTCGGTGTAAAAGGGACTTATTTCAAAGAGACTTTTAATGATGTTTGTCACAAAAATAAGTTTTTAAACTCAATAGGCAGAAAATTTTGAAAATGGGACACAGTTACGTGTGTAAAACCACACTGCCTGCTTTTCCAAGCTTGTCCCCGTGTACAGCTAAAGGGCTCCATCACTGGGGAATGGGAAGAAATCCAGCTTGCACAGTGCTCCAAGGGGGTGATCACTTGATGCTGCAGGGGAGATAGACACAAAACCCTGCCAATCACTCCCACATGACATTCCAGTGGAGAAAAGATACAGAAAGAAAGGCAGGACTAAAAGGAGATAATTATCACCCATGAAGATGACAGGGCGGCCAGCGGTGACTGCCCCCATAATGATATTTTCAAAGCAAATCTTAAATTGCTGAGGGGGACATGAAGGCCACTCACCTGGAAGGCATAGGCAAAGACTGGATGCTGGAATGCTAAAGAGAAATTCTACAGACTTCAGAGAGGCAAGACTCTATCTTGGGCCTAACTTTCTGTGGTAATACGTTCTAAATGATGCGAGCTATATTGATGTGGTCTCCTACAGCTTCAGGCAGGACAGGAAACCTCCACCCAACACCAGCTACACATAGAAGGCTGAATTTGACTGACAAGGGGATGGGGATGTGGAAATGCTGAGAAAGACACACTTCCAAGGCACAGGAGCACAGAACCTCCATAAGAATGAGAGAACAGAAGACTGGACCAGAAACAAAAAAAGGCGAATCTGCCCTCTACTAATACCAAGTGTCACACAGTCTAATTCTGGGGGTGGAGGGAAGAGGGGGAAGGGCATACAGAGATTCCCGCTCTGAGAAGAACGCTCCAGCCCTCCAGCTTCCTCTTTACACACTGAGCCCAGTGCTAGGGGTATTTGAAACCTGTAACACTGGGAAGCAGCTACAGTAGTAAAAACAATAAAGCATAACAACAGTTGTGACCAACCAGCACAGCTGGCTCTACCACCCACTCGAATGGTGTGACAGTGTACTTGTGTGTCCCACCAAGCTTCTTACTCCTTACCATACTGGTTATCGCTCTACTGCAATAACTGGCATTCAGTAAAATTTTTGAACATACAGCAGAGTGAAAAACTAAACTCCATTTTCTAGAGAGAAAGCGACCGACGAATTGAGATTTAGGAATAATCAAGATGTTGTAAGCTCAGACAAGGACTTAACCATCATTAATAGCTTATCCATTAAAAAAGAGATGCCACTATAAATGCACAGATGGAGAGTTTCATCAAAGAGAAGGAAATATTAAAGGTTCAAATCAAAATTTTGGAAATTAAAAAATATGTCAGAGACGGATAATTCCATTCACTGGATCATCAGTAGAACTGAAACCCCTTAGAGGAGTCAGAATACTCAAATATGAGTTAATAAAATTAGTAGAAATCACCCAAACAAAACATAAAGGGGGAAAATTTAAAATTAAGAAATACAGGCGATATGGGCTATTATCACATAGTCATACGCAGGTAGGTAAAATGTCAGAATGAGGGAAAAAAGTAATTAGTTGTGGAGGAAAAATATTTGAAGTGATACTGGCTAATAATTTCCCCCATATCAAGCAAGGGGGGTGTGTTAGATACAATAAGGAAAAAACAAAAGAAAAAAACCTGAACTTTATCAAGTTTTCTTTTTTTAATTTTTCCTTTTAAAACATTGCAAATATGAGAATGAAAACCAAGGCAAAGACTAGGAGAAAATATTTGAAAAATCACACATCTAATAAAGACCTTATATCCGGAAAATATAAAGAATTCTCAAAACATAAGAAATAATGAGAGAGAGTTGTCAATAAACACTCCACCAAAGATAATATTCAGAGGACAAATAAACCCATAAAAGCATACTCGACGTGATTAGTCATTAATGAAGTATGAATTTAACAACAATAAATTACCATCAGGATCGACTGCGTAGTTTGGGAAGGAGGTAGGGTGCTATGTAAAATGAAAATTCAAGGCCCCTTGTTCAAAAAGTGTTAAGTGTATCAAGATTGCAACAGCTGAGCATTAAGACAAAGACAAGGGCGTTCTAAGTGGCACGTCACATGCACATGACTCTTTCCCCGACTCCTTCACATAACCACCAGAATATCCAAACCCTAAAACCGGAAAGATCAAAGACTGGCCACGATGTAGAGCAACTTGAATTCTCACACGTTAATGTTGGGAATTTAAAATAGCAAAACTGTTTGGAAATCTTTCTGGCAGTTTCTTGTTGAACATACATTTAATTGTATTTTAAAAATTGTAATTTTTT
>NW_011888900.1:2800841-2835513 GCF_000151845.1 Pteropus vampyrus
TATGTCAGAGACGGATAATTCCATTCACTGGATCATCAGTAGAACTGAAACCCCTTAGAGGAGTCAGAATACTCAAATATGAGTTAATAAAATTAGTAGAAATCACCCAAACAAAACATAAAGGGGGAAAATTTAAAATTAAGAAATACAGGCGATATGGGCTATTATCACATAGTCATACGCAGGTAGGTAAAATGTCAGAATGAGGGAAAAAAGTAATTAGTTGTGGAGGAAAAATATTTGAAGTGATACTGGCTAATAATTTCCCCCATATCAAGCAAGGGGGGTGTGTTAGATACAATAAGGAAAAAACAAAAGAAAAAAACCTGAACTTTATCAAGTTTTCTTTTTTTAATTTTTCCTTTTAAAACATTGCAAATATGAGAATGAAAACCAAGGCAAAGACTAGGAGAAAATATTTGAAAAATCACACATCTAATAAAGACCTTATATCCGGAAAATATAAAGAATTCTCAAAACATAAGAAATAATGAGAGAGAGTTGTCAATAAACACTCCACCAAAGATAATATTCAGAGGACAAATAAACCCATAAAAGCATACTCGACGTGATTAGTCATTAATGAAGTATGAATTTAACAACAATAAATTACCATCAGGATCGACTGCGTAGTTTGGGAAGGAGGTAGGGTGCTATGTAAAATGAAAATTCAAGGCCCCTTGTTCAAAAAGTGTTAAGTGTATCAAGATTGCAACAGCTGAGCATTAAGACAAAGACAAGGGCGTTCTAAGTGGCACGTCACATGCACATGACTCTTTCCCCGACTCCTTCACATAACCACCAGAATATCCAAACCCTAAAACCGGAAAGATCAAAGACTGGCCACGATGTAGAGCAACTTGAATTCTCACACGTTAATGTTGGGAATTTAAAATAGCAAAACTGTTTGGAAATCTTTCTGGCAGTTTCTTGTTGAACATACATTTAATTGTATTTTAAAAATTGTAATTTTTTTCTAGTAATTATTATGATTTGCACAGTTCTGTCTGTACAGTTATGTTTTTTGATCCTGCCTCTGCACTAAAAGCGAGTACATCTGCATATTATGTTATATGATGCTCACACACACATAAAACTAATTTTAAGTGGAAAACAACAATAACAACAACAACTCAACAGAGGAAAGGTGGGCTGGGTGAAAAGGGGCACCAAAGAAATATTTAGTGTTGATTACAGTATTCTCTACCTTAATAATGGTTTGGTTAAGACATGAGTTTGGTTTGTCAGAATTTTCCAGTTGAGATTTGAGCATTTTAATGTATCTAAATTTTAACTTTTCTTTTCTCTGTCTTTCAAAACGAAGCAAACAACAACCTAAAACAGACAAACAGACATAAAAACCCAAAGCTGTAAACCAAGGATCAAAATTTTAAACACGGTCCCTGGAATCAAGTTCTATACATTGAAACTACTCCTAGAGATGAAATAGCTTTGAATTGTAAAGTCATCTCAAATTTTGTTCCATACCCTCAAAAAAAAAATCTTAATTTCCAAACTACAAATCTATTAGATGCATTTTGGAAACCATTGACCTGGGTCAATATAGTCATTGAATTAATAAAATAAACATTGAACAAAGAATGACAGTCACATCGATGACATGGTACTACCCTGGGAATTAAATAGAGAGTATGTGAATGTCACAAATCACTGAGCAATAACCAAACTATTTGCCTGAGATACTGTTGGTGAATACTTTAAATGAATTGTACTTAGGAGTTTAATAAAGGTAGCATAGTAGCCAGCACACTGTCGAAGCTTAAGACCAAAGTACATGGGGCTTACCTCTACCCCGCTCTCCTTAATTTTTGCTGACAATGGGAAGAGCTCTGTAAGAGGTAACAGGGCCAGCTCACACATCCATCATGTTCTTGACAGTGGTGTTGATAGTGCTGTTGCAGTTGTTCGAGAAGGCTAAAATTACATTTTTTTTTTTTCTGGCAGTGTATTACTAACATCTACCATTCCTAATTTTAAATTACAAATCATTAGCATAAGCCCAATTATTCAAAAAACTCAGAGAAGTACTTGAATTAAGAATACAGACGTAGGATTTAGAAACACTCCTAATGATTTTAGAAGTCAATGCATTGTACCCACTGGAAAAAAAAAAAAATCAGGTACATTTTCCCCAGAATTGCCACAGTAAGTTAGAATAGACTGCCCCTAAGTCAAAAATATGTGTGTGCTTTTGTACAAAAAGGTATTAATGTGATACGTTTAGAGTAGTTATGGCAGTGTCTACCAGTCACAAAACGTTATTGAAACGTAGGTCATGTAGGGGAGGAAAAAAAATTTTTCCCCTGCCCTACTGAGTTCTTAGTTGAGACTCCTGTAGTGAAAGACTAACAAGAGAAAAACCAATAGGATTTTATCAA
This sequence comes from Pteropus vampyrus, assembly GCF_000151845.1. Taxonomy (NCBI): domain Eukaryota; kingdom Metazoa; phylum Chordata; class Mammalia; order Chiroptera; family Pteropodidae; genus Pteropus; species Pteropus vampyrus. The sequence continues at coordinate 2,803,241 of NW_011888900.1, forward strand.
CATATGTACTTCATGCATGTATGGGAAATGCTCAGTGAAAAATGGGCATTTTTAATTCCCTGAGGCAGTTTAGAATTCAGGATTAAATGTCTTTATAGGGAAAGATGAGGGGAGGTGTACGTAGGCTTCTTAGGGGAGAGTGAAATGATTTGCAGAAAATGGGCCCTTAGAATAGGTCAGAGGTATGATAGTGTTAAAAGAGAAATTGAGGCATAATTAAAGAAAATTCAAAGTGTGTTTGAGCAAAGTCTATGAGACTCAGGCAGTGCGAAAAAACGGAGTGGTTTTGTTCTGGAACAAAACCAGGGGAGAGAGACATAAAGAAATGCAGAAGCAAAGAAAGGAAATTATTGATTGGCTGCTGCTCAAAGCCTCCTTGGCTGTTTGTGATTAGTCGCCTTAGAGTTTGACTTCCTAAGCATGAGGCATGCACATTCTTAGATTTTCGGTTTACTTCCTTAGGCCCTCACAGCATTAGAGCCACATCTGTCTAATAGCCTTCTTGTTAAATTAATTTAACAATTGTTTGTGACCAAGTTCGCCTGGGTGTGGTAAAGACTTCTGGTCTCCTCTCCTGTGATAAGAGTCATCTTCCCTGGCTGATGAAACTCCCTAGGAGGGATTTAGGATAATTGAGTTCCCTTTGCAGGATCTGTCTTTACATAGATAAGGAGAGTTCAGAGAAAGCCTCTCCCTGCTTTTACTGTTTTTCAAGTGCCTACAGCTCAAAATAATCAATATGCCAGAGTAGCATTATTTTGAGGTGGCATATTCTGCTACCCTTCAGCCTTTAGCAAAAACATAACCCTTTTTAACTTGTGCATTAGGGGATAATTTTATCAAATGTATGTTAATGGTTGATACTGCATCTCCTATCTGAGAATTTTCTATGAAACATATAATTGGGTTTAATTAAAAATGGATAGTTACTAAGAATGTTTCATTCCAATTCTTAAGTATACCAAAATATATTTGTTTTTGTTAAAAATAAAACAAATTAGATTTTCCCTCTATATCCAATTCCGAGAAAATGCATAAAGAACAATAGGCCTTCATTCATTTATTCATGCAAATAGAAGTTTTTGTGTGCCTGTCTGTGCGTGTTGTGCCAAAGAGGTGACAAGGGGTTCCTGCCAGCCTGGGACTTATACTCTGGAAAGGAAAATAAACATTAAAGGCAGCATAAAAAGTAATGCCTAATTATATTTATGAAAACTGATAGGAATGAAAAGTAGACAGTGCCGATGAGACAATGTAATGACAGAATGAAGCCTTGCTTGGGTGAGAGATAAGCAATGATTTTCAGGCTGAAATTTGAAGGAGGAGGTCCTGCGAACTGTGCGTCTGGGTAAATATGAGGACGAAGGGGCAGGCACACAAAAGTCATTAAGTGGGAAGTAGAAATTAGTCTTTTTTGAGATGAAAGAGAATGGAAAGATTTGCAGAGAGTAGGGGTGTTAGATATGCCTTTTTTATATATGATCAGTAGGTTGGTCTAACACGTTAGAGATGAGAGTGTCGTAGAGCAGAGGCACATTGCATTGCTGCAGTCTCCTCTGATCAAGTGCACGAGCTTAATAAAACCAAAGGGAAATGGCACTAAAACACAGTTTACTGGTTCTGGACTTCACAGAGTTACTCTTGTGCCCTTTCAAATTCCCCTAAGGAAATTACAGCACTGAAAATGCATATTAGCCTTCAGTGCTAAAATAGTTTTGAATTAATGTATTAGTAGTTGACACTTGAAACAGACCTAATTTCTTCTTCCAGCATATTCAAGCTTCTAGTGGATTTAGCTAGCAGTTGTCACGCTCATTAAACACACATTTGTACTGTTTTTGGAAATGTATTCTAAATATTTAGCATTATAGAGGAACTGATAGTAGAAAAAGCAAATGATCTTTCCTGGAATGAAGAACCTACTGCTGCCAGGAATTGATCATTTTGACTTTAGAACTGATAGATTGGATATCATTTCTGTTCAAAACAAGGTCAAGTATATTTCCCTAAGCCAGGGTACCACAAGATACCATTTTCTCCAAAAATCTCATCCTTGGGAGTTGCATTTTAATTCTTTATTCATTTCATTTAATTTGCTTAAATTCCACTTAAGAAGTGGTGACATAAAATAGAAAAAAATAACAGAAGATGGAGTAAGTATGGTATAAGACACTCGATGATGAAAATGTATGCTTTATCAATATCCAGGAAAAGTCTCATAAATGATAAACCTCAACTTACATACATGTGAAAGTAGAGTTTTTATGATGCCAAAGTGAGATAGAAAAACCCATATTTTGGTTTTCATTGTTACTTCTCCGATGTCTGCATCAGTAAGCATTATTTGCTACTTGCTGTTCAGTCAGCATTGTTTCAGGTACTTTTAGGAGAAGAATTGATTCCTGTACTGAGGACATTTATATTTTAGTTAGGTGAAATATACTCAGGTAATAATATTATAGGAATACGAAACAATTTAAGAACAACATAGCACATATAATTTAGCACTAGACAATTTCTATATTATCAAGTACTAAGTGGTACCAAAGGAAAAAAATTAAAGCATCACAGAGAAGAGTACAGTCCACTGAAAATCATTTTAAGGTGAAATACAGCAATTAGTCAAGTGTAACACATGTACACAGCTGTGTGTGTGTGTGTGTGAGAGAGAGAGAGAGCAAGAGAGAGAGAGAGAGACAGAGAGACAGACGGAGAGACAGAGAGACAGAGAGACAGAGAGAAAGAGAAAGACTGACCGAGATCAAGACCTCTGGATTTTAGAAATGTATCCATATGGCATTTCAGAAAAATAAATGGCTCAGGACTCAGGGTCAGGAAGACACGTTGCATCCTCACTCAGCTGAAAGGGGTTGAGTGGGCATGGAAATGGCCCACTGATGGTAACAATTATGGTATGATACAGTAGGGTGGATATGAGGGATACCCGCAGATACCATGACATAAAAAGATTTCAGAATTAGATCTGCGATGATCACTAAAGGTTTGGAACAAAGGGCAAATAACACGTGTTTGGTACAGGATGGCAAGTGTTCCAAAGCCCGGGAATATGAGATAAGGCACAGAGGCCAACCAAGTAGCAGGTATTTAGGGCATCAGTAGTTTGCATAGCGCATCAGCAGAGGGCAAATCTCTGTCACCATGGAAGTTGTGCCCTGTACTTGGCCTCTTCGTGGAGGCAAATCTCTGTCCACTTACTCTCGAGCGTGGACATTATCAAAGGAGTCTGCAAGATGTCTTATGATAAAAGAGAATATGCTTTACAAACTGTATGCAACACACAGCACCACCTCCCACTAGCTTTGGAATTTGGGACAATTTACGTAATGTCTTCAGAGATGAGGCTTTTGCTGAAGGAATGTGATTATATCCACCTCATAAGGTTGCTTTTAAGATTAAAGAAGGAAATGCATATAAAGTACACGCATAGTGTCCAATAGTTGATAAGTAAACAATATCTTTCCAGCTTCCCCCTCTTTCAATGTTTATATATTTACCCAAGACGAAAGGTGCTCACTTCTGTGTATTTCTGGGGTCTGCCATTTTTTCCAGCTTGCCATCCTCTCTGGCTGGAAAATTACATAACCGTCCTATGTGACTTCTCTGTGTGTAGAATTTGACCCCTGAAATCTATCCCCACAACAGCCAGAGAGAGCCTATCATAAAAGAAATCACATCATTTCACTCAACTGCATGAAAGCTCCCAATAGCTCCACTTCGCCCAAAAAATAAATTCCAAACTCTCCCCCATGAAGAGGCCCTTACATAAGAGAGGGCATTTACTCTTTTTCCCTCTTCGACTGCATCTTCCATCCCTCTGTACTTCTTGCCGTTGTCAACAGGCCAAGTTCTGTCCTAAAGCAGGGAATTCATACTTGGTCTTTCTTCCACTTGGAAGCCTTTCTCCCTGGATCCTGCTTTCTCGGCTTCCTCTTCCTGTTCCTGTTCCTCTTCCTCTTCCTCTCCCTTTCTCCTCTTGCACTTCCGTTTTCTTCTTCTTTTTCCCCCATTCAGATATAAGTTAAAATATCTCACTCAGGTTTTCCTCACTACTCAAACCTACTTGGCTGACATTACCCAGACATTTCTTATATCCATTTTATTTAATTTTCTCCATTTTCACTATCTGAAATTATGAGCACATCTTTTATCTTTTAAGTTGCTGTCTGTGCCTATCAATACTGCATACTCTCCAGGGGGATAGAAAGTATCTTGTGAATCTTGTTCATAATATTATCTCTAACGCCAAGAGAGTGCCTGGATCATAAGCTCTCAAAAATATCTGATGAATGAATAAATGAAATTAAAATAGTACTTCAGTAATATATTGATTTTGCTAAATTTTGTGCATACATTATCTAATTTTATAGTCAGATGGTTCCTTAGAGATTACTGACTTCCTTATTCTAAAAATGACAAGACCGAAACCTGGAAATTAAATACCTCAACTAAGAGTTCCTACTTTGAAGTGACATTAAAATTCGAACCTGTCTAGTTCCAATTCAGTGTTATTTTTTCATATATTACATTGTACTTTATTCTTCTTTTCATTTGCTTATAACTATAAAAAACTTAAACTATGAAACAAACTTTTATTTCATTAATGTAAGAAGTGAGGATATACACGAATTATATGAATACTGATTGTAGGTGAATAATAATAATTAGGCTTGCACATATGGCTAAGACTCAATTAGATTTCTAGTCTTCTCCATCAGGATTTCAGAACCAGGCTGACAGAGTGAAGGAGCAACCAGAACTAAACAGGAAAATAAAATCCTGAAAGAAGTTCTGTTTCTTACAATTTATATGCAAGACAAAAAAAAGTCAAAACATTTCTAAGGAAGTTGACAAGTCAAAACATCAAATATTCAAATCCTTTTTAGTCACTTTTGTAGAAATATGTTTGTCTATAATTGACATTTATTGTTCATACTTTTTTCCTCTGCTTAACATTCCATTTTATATTTGATTATCATTGCCTTAGGATTTTCATCATGGAAGATACCTTGTTTACATATGGCAGTGATACTTTATAAAAAAAAGTATTAATTTAGTAAATTGGACAAACAGATGAATAAATAGTTGTGTTTTTTATATGTTTTGCCAAAAATAAGAAAAAATTTTTTCAATCGATTAATTGATTAGCATTATCTCTTCTGCATCAGAGCTATAGTTTACTTCTTTGTCTTTATCTTAATAAACATGCTGACCTCTAGTCATCTATATGTCTTTGCATCTATGTAGTTATCTACTCTGAAAACGTGCTTTGTTTTACTGCTATGTAAGGGCCATTTGCCTACAGAGCAAAGCTCAAAACACTTTAAATTCCTCCGTAACCTCACCTGGTGCATCTTTTCAGTTTTAACTCAGTTCTCCTATGTGGAGTATCATGTCTAAACCATTCTCCTCAGAGATTTCATAAAAGCCTTGCATGACTTTCTATTCAAGTTTATTCATGCTTTACTCCTTATCTGGAGGGTCTTGTTTCTTTTATTTTTTGTAAAAATAAAAATGTATGTATCAAAAAATTTGAATGCTAATATGTTATTTCTTGCTTCTTTTCCATTATTTTCTTTCTCTTTACTTTTCCACCCCTTCCTTCTCTTTTGCTTTCCTTTCATTTTCCATTCAATATTTCAACATATAAGTGTTGATGACCTACTATTTGACACTCAGTAATCTAGGTGTTTGAAATATATCAGTGAACAAACTGATAAAAATCCCTGCTTTTATAGAACTTTTTTAGAGCTCTATGAAGTTTAATTATATAGTACGTTAGAATATAATAAACACTAATGAAAGAACAAACAACAACAACAACTCAAAGACCCCACAATGAAAAAGTGAAAGTAATTGAGGATTTGCATGGAGTCCAGTGTGGTTAGCTACAGGAGAGTATAGCATTAACAGGTGTCCAGATTGGAGGAACTTCTCAAGTAATTGTACGGGTTTTTACTTTAACCTTGAGAGCATAACATTCGGGGGCTTTTAAACAAATGATTGTCATAGTCTAATTTAGTTTGGAAGAAGCATCTAAGATATTATGTTCAGACTGTTGGGAGTTAAATGTAAAATTAGAATGACCAGGTAGGTAACTATTGGAGAATTTCAAGTGAAAAACTTCTTGGACCAAGAAGCTGTTGAAATAATTAAAATAAGAAATTAATATTGATATAATTGATATAATATATAGAAAACATATTTTATTCATAAAGTATTTTATTCTTGCTTATTTTTATTTAATGTGTTGAAATTATCTGCTCACAACTTTTGCATTTGCTACACTATTGACAAATATAGTAAGCATAAATTATCTTCTAAATAGACCTCATATGTAGAAAAACATTGTTTTCCACCTGCCTGCTTTCTGCATGAATCACTAGCCATAAACTCATTCCCAATTATAAAGGGCAAATTATGAATATTATTCAAAACGAGACAAAGACACAATTTCCCTCTTAAAGATCATTTTACCAAAAAATATTTACCTAATAAAAACAAAACCTGAATGAAATGAATAGACTAATACTCATGTTTTAAATAGTATTCAATAAATTCCTTCTGTGTTTTATGATAAATATTTTTAAGAACCAAGTTGGACAATTTTAGGACTATAGGCTTATAACAATGAGCAAAGAAGATATTCACAAACCCGACCAATGAATCTGACTGCTTCAATATAGCACTCTGTTCATGATCATTTGAGTATTATATTTGCTTGTCTATTAGAAATAGAGAAAATGTGCCAGTCATCGAAGAATTTTGTCTAAATAACTATTGGATTAGCATATTAATGATCACAGGAGACAGATGTAAAATGTCATGAACTATTTGAAAAGAATAAACAAAGGACCAGTACCATACCTCATTGTTTGTAGGATGACTGATAAAATTTTATCACATATAACAGCAAGGTAGTATGCATAAATTATGAAATCATATGCATGCATGAGGATTAGTATTTAAGCAGGAAATCTTATTGTGATTTTTTTGTAATTCATTTACTAAAATAAAAGTCCAGCAATAATTCAAGAGTACTTTGATTTTATTGCAATTTAGAGCTATTATTTCTATTACTTTCAAATTAGAAAGGAGGAGTTAACTGTGGGATTGTGTTTTTGCACGTATATGCCAGATTTGATTAATAAATTATGATGTATAAATTTAGTATTATTTACTAAATGTGAAATAATTTTGAACGGCCACAAAAGGCACAAATTTATTGCAATGCACTTTTAATTAAATAATTTAAATTTTCACCAGTTACTATAGTTTTTGCAACCCAAGTAATTTAATATTTCCCCTTTTTTTTAGAATATGCTTTTTCCTTTGTTCCGGTGAGTTTTGTTTTTGTAAATGACTCAGGCTTACAGTACATAATTCAGCTTCTAAGGCAGATGCCATTTAGAATATTTCATGTTTCCTGTTAAAAAATGTATTAACAAAATTTTGTTCCTTCTTTGTAGTTTGTGCTGATAACTTATCAGCTTTTTAAATGCATTTTAATTTTATAACATCTATTTTTGTATCATGTCTAATGTAAAAATTGTTTTTTCACATAATACAATTATGAATGTGTTAACATACAAAATATAAGCATATAATATCATCTCATGTATAATAATTACTTAGACTTGGTTCATTCCAGAAATATTAGCAAATAATGCATCATACGTCAATTACTGTGCCTTTAAAAAATGTGTGTAATTTGCATATATTCCTTTCTCGGCCAAACGTGTAAAAAATCAATTCCTTTCTAACTTTATTATATATCTTAAATTAACTTATCTACTGCCAAACTGTATTTAGAAGTACTTGCCATAAAGTCATATATATATATCTGTCTAAATTTATATCTATATCCATCTATATTTCATGCTGGTTAGAAAATAAAGGCAAAAGCAGATTTAAAAATACATATAAAGGAGAGAGAGAAGGATCGAAAACTGGTTTAAAAAGATCTGAGCATTATAATTACATAGATGTTGGTAGTTAAGATATAATGAGTACATAATCTTGAAAGAATCAACTATATATAAAATTGTTTTTATAGGAAATAGACATAGCACATGTAAGTGTGAATATAGATATATAACTGTAATAGGTTTTAATGCATTCTACATAGGCATATGTTATCTTAAGATCTATCCTATATGTAGTGATGCTATTCTTGCACTGACATGTTGATAAATGCAATATTAATCCACAATGAGCTTTAACATGGTTCACAATAGAATTCTCAGGAATCAGACATGGTGGGCGGTGGTTGCAGCTGGAACCTTGTTTTACTGTCCGTAGCGATTGTCATATTCACCGAGTTGGCAACATCATTCTTTCTTTTCTTCATACATTCAGCACAAAGAAGTGTCTTCTTACATGAGACACTGTTTAAGATCAGAGCAGTGAACAAGCCGATAGGAGGCTGGCCCTTATGAATCATATCATTTAACATAGAAAACAAAGTAAAACAAATATGAAATAAAAAGGGAACACTAATGAGGATGGAAATAGGGATTATCATGGGAGCATACAAATGGGACATGGGGAAGACTCTGGTTATTTTTAATTCCTCAAATAACAAAATTCCAGTTAAATGATATTTATTTGAATATGCTAACTTAGTCTATGGCCATGCCACCCTGAACAAGCCAGATCCCGTCTGATCTCGGACGCTAAGCAGGGTCGGGCCTGGTTAGTTCTTGGATGGGAGATCACCTAGGATGACCAGGTGCTATAGGTGTGAAAAATAAAAATATAAGGGATTGTAAACTGACAAGGTCCTTGCAATCTGTGAAGTCAACCAAGGGTTACCTCACCTAAATGATTCAGAAGTTATAGATAAATCTAACTCTCCGCTTCAGTTGCTACCTTAAATCTCAATCTACTCCATCTACTTTGGTATTCCCTTATTCTATGTGTGCCATTGTTCATGAACTTACATATAAATATTTTCCAAAAGAAAGATATAATACTATGTGATTTAACATAAATGATATCCTACATAAATATCCAGAGATCTTTCATGTCAATAATTTTTAAGATTAAGAATAAATATAAACATGTAAGTAAAGCTTCTGAAAAAATATACATACTCTATACATAATATGCTAATTGTTTTCCTAAGATTTGTAGCTATCAGATGTAGTTTACAAGCCACTAGGCATACTTTATTTCTTCTAAATTGTTGACTGTAAAACCCTCTTTATTTATGTATATTGAACAATATTTAAATACTTTATTATTGGCTTTTAAAAGTACAGCATGCCAGAGGTAAAATTTTCAAAAGGGAATATGTAAATTAAATAGTATACCCCAATAAATTTCATGAAGTTTCCAATAGAGAGGATTTATTAACATGTCAAAATCATTCTCATTGGTTTGTGTTTAAGACAGAGACTGTTCTAAGGCATATCTATATTTGTAGTTTATTATTTGCTTTGTTAAGTTTTTTTAAAAAAAATCATAAAGTGCCCTTAACTAGGCAATGAAAAACAATACTGATGTTAAATAAGCAGACATCATCTTTTTATTTATTGAGATGAAGGCAGTTCATATCAATCTGTATTCATGCTCATACTCTGTTGCCTTATACCCAGAGATGTAGATATTACGATAAAGTAGTAAGATCCATAGATTTTCTTACATTTGCATTTTAAGGTTAAACCACAGTGCCTTCATTTTATGTGCAGTTACATACAAACCTAACTTGTAATGTGTCAAAAGACTCCTGAGGAATGTCCTTGAACTTCTCTAAACAGGGCCCAGTGGCATCCAAAATGGTACTGTCCGTATTAAAATGTAAATGAGCCCGCAGTAACTGCAACCAGCATCACTTTATACAGGTGTTTAACGATAACAAGACTGAACAATCGATCCTTCAGGGAGATCACACGTACCATTGCTGCTGAATTGCATCTAGGCATAATGCCTTCTGTACACGCGGTTTCATTGCTCTCGCGTGATATTCACTGAACTCTCTGGAAAATATTCTGCTAAATTAAACAAAAGGACATCTTACCAAATGAATATTTCAGCCTCCCCCCACAAAGGAGTAGGTATAATTTTTAGTAATGCTGATTTACTTGACATATAATTAATATTTACTGAACCATTATGACATTAGTCAAAAAGGAACATGTTTTCTGCCTTAGAACAATGTGTATTTACGGGAAAAAGAGATTAACATATGGCATAATTTTTCTTGCTAAAGGAAGAATTTTATCTTTTTCGTTATCTTATTGTTATTTGATTTATCTCCGATTCATATCATATGTGGTCAAATTGTATGAGCCTCATTGTCATATGTCACTACCAAGGTGAATTAAATTATCTCCAGGCAGTGTTGGTTTTAGTGCATATTCATAATGCATGATGCATAAAGCACTTCCTAATCTCTTAAATCGGATCGTCTACAGGCACAATAAATGTAAATCCAGTCCACCTCAAATAAGATCTCATTTCCAATGAATATAAGAAAAATAACTTTTTTAAACTGGGTTAGTTTATTGTCAGTGAGAATGAATGAACCTTATTTTTCCTCTAAAGCCTGGAGGAGGCAAAGGAGGACAGGGGTTGCCAAGATGAAATAAGAGAGATTAACTCTATTATTTGATATATCACATTTAAAATGTGCATGCATTTCTGGGTCTTATTACCTTATAAATGTCAAAGAAAGAAAAATAGAAACTGCCTGAGTTCTGAACTCATCAACTTCCTCTTCTAAAAATCGCCCTTCTTCCTTAACAGTGTCTCTATTAACTAGAACTAAAAAAGTGAAAACAAACAAAACTGCTCATTTTATTTAGCCATCCATGTATATTTACAGACTTAATTTGTTTTCTGTTCAAATATGTGTAAAGTTTCATTCAAAAATTGATACCATTAATTAAATATACACCTCTAAAACAATCTAAAGCTTAAAAGATAGAAAATATTTATTAAATTATTCTATCAGAGATCTATTTATCAATTATGTATCTCTATCTATTATCTAACTATCTATCTATCATCTATCTATCATCTATTTACCTATCTACCTATCATGTACTTTGATCATCTATCTACTTATCATCTAATTATCTATCCATCTATTTATTTCTTATGTTTCCATAGTTTTCTTATTTCTTAAGAAGGGATACTTAAATTTATGTTTTCTAATCCTTGTGTTAATGAGATGCATTCAGGAATAAAGTGGTCAATACTGTATAGATGAAAATAAATATATTTTTTAACTTATTAATCAATATAATACTACTAGTCAATCCCATCTTATATTAAATCACAGACTAATTTCTTTTTCTTTTCTTTTTTTCCTTTTAACAGAACTGCTATAAATACCGATATTCCCAAAATATAAATTTAGAAGCAGTAGGAGATGTGTAAAGTTTTGGCACTCATCCAATAGTCCCTCCTAGAATTAGACAACCTGCCCTAAGAATGTGAACCTCCGCGTTACCACCACAAATTCACCATAATTGGTATGAGTTCAGAGACTTTGCATAAAATATCTCTTCCGTCTAGTATTCTTAAGTATGCTAGGTATTCTTCTTCTTCTTCTTCTTCCTCTTCATCATCATCATCAACAATAATGCAAGCCACAGGATAAACTTCAGCCCACCCCAAACGTGAGGATTTTTCAGTGCTTGCTGTCCAGCATGAGGTTAGCAAAATCACTGGTGTGACCCCGTCCAGTAAACGCTGCACTGAATTTGAAGGTGGGGTGCACACTTCTCTGACACGCTACATTCCAACAGGCCATGCCACTGTGGCCTAGGCGTGACCACTGCTGGATTTATATAAGCACAAACATGCGTTAACGTCAATCTTTTCCATGTATAAGTGTTTGGAGTAGAAGTTTAGGGAAGAAGACAGTAGTAGTTCATTGTCTGAAAGTGTAACCTTTCAAAACTCCTGATATATGTGCTGGCAGTTCTCTGGAGACATGAAAACAGTTTCTGTGTCAGAGATGGAAAGATAGATGTTTAAGTAAGAGTTAAAAAATACTCCAAAATCATATTAGAAGTTCATGTGAAATATAGTAAGAGTGGTAGAAACAAATAGAACAATTTCTATTAGTTTCATTCATTTTAATGATTATATTTCTGATATTATCATTATTATCATTATTTTGAAATTTTATGAGGAGATGATGTTTCTTGATGTCTTTAGTACCTAAAGATTGATTTATTTAATTGCTTAGAGGTTTTACAGTTTGGTTCACTGTGATAGAGCCAGATGGTTTGGAGATGAAAGTATCAAATTAGTTATTAAAATTATTTTACTAAAATCAACTTTAGGGTTATTAATTAGGTTTGCATAAATCACAACACCTAACCACACTCATACACAAATCCACTCTCATTAATGATTTAATTCTCATGAAAAATGGCATGCCCAAATATCAAATGCTAATCTTTCAGACAAAAGAAACATTGTCGATTTTATTTTAATAATCAATTTAAAAAATGAGCTTTATCTTTTGCAAGAGAAAAATATTAGAAATAATTTCTCTTCAACTGAAATGACATTTGAAACAGAATCAGAATTTTATAAACATTTTTCCGGCAGTGATAAATTATCAGATAGATACCAAGATAAAACAGTATTATTAAAGTGGTGTTAAAAAATAGTCATTAGTCAAGAATATATTTTGTTCAATTTGGGAAAAAAATCTTACCACCTTCCTTCTACTCACTCTAAAAATCTTGAAATCCATAAAAGTGTAATAGTTACATTTTCTTTATTTCTTTTTGTGTATTTATGGTTTATAATAGTTTAGTGATTTCTGGATAAGGTTTTCCTAGCAGGTAATGATGTGTTTATCTTTTTTTCTGCCAGGAAATAACCAACCCTGGGTCATCATTACTTAAATAAGTGGGTGATTATATAGCTAAAGGAGAAAAGGGATATGTGTTAAGAGGGGAACTTTACTTTTTTAATAATTGAAGGATATTTTCTTAAACTAATACAAATGCTTTATATTTGTCACTTCTTTATTGAAAGACGAAGTTCACTGTTGAGTATATATCTAATGGAAGGAATAAATCTCTGAACACCGCTGAGAGTATAAATTTGGCTGTGACCTATGCAACATCTCAAGGTTAATGGATAGAAAAGTTATAATTCAAAGCTAAACCTTCTATGTCCTTGAATTGTATTGAAACATGAATTTATAATAAAAACTCTGATTACATCTCTATTCTTCTATTTATCATTTCAAGTTTGTCAAAGTACTTCATGATTTTGATAATAAATGTATTTTTCTAAGTAGTTTAGATAATATAAATTTTATAGAATTGTTGGAAAATTAATTGTGTTAATTATACAGAATTCAGTGTATATCCTTGGAATCAATGCCTAGTAGATGCTATCCTTCCCTTTTCTTTCCATTAGAAAAATGGCCTTAATAGTCCCAGTGACTAATATTGGCATCCAGGGTACATAGTTTAAGAATAATGTTTATAATATTGGTATTTTATGATGTTATGACAACGTATGCTTATTACTTTTAATATTTTGGGGATGATAACATAAATTGAGTTGACCTAATGATTTAAAAATGATTGTAAAGGTTTACAAGGAGCTGTTAGGGACTGAATATTTATGTGTCTCCAAAATTCATATGTTGAAGTCATAACCCCCAATGGGATAGTAGTTGGGAGGGGGTCTTTGGAAGGTAATAAGATCACAAAGGTGGTATAATAAGATCACCTTATAAGAGAAACAAGAGAGATTGCTTCCTCTCTCTACCTTCCACTGTGTGAGGCGCCATGTGCAAAGCAGGAAGTGGGCTCTCACCAGGAACCAGATGTGCTGGCACATTGATCTTGGACTTCCCTGTGTCCAGAACTTTGAGATATAAGTGTTTTTTTGCTTAAGCTCCCCAGTGGATGGCACTTTTCGTTAGAGCACCCAGAGCCACCTGGGGCAGGAACACTACCAAAACTTAGTTCCACACGTGTGCTTTAAGCAGAGATGCACCTTTGGGCTCCCAACTAAAACATGCTTTTAAAATATCATGTAAACCAGTGCATTCAGAGAAAGAAAGATCCCAGTCATATTTTACGATTTGGAACTTCTACTCTAACAAATTTCGTCATAAAACTTGGCAGACTCAGCAAACACTGACAAGAGTCCCAGGACTCATGTCAATATCTTGAAAAGGGTTTCTTATTTCTGATTTTCAGCTGTCACCTAATGAGTGGCCCACAGATGCTAAAATTGGTTTATAATACTTCAGTGAAATTAGCATATACATATTTTATTTTGTATGTGGGACCATCCATATTTTGGAAAAATTAAAAGAAATAGAGTTATGCAAATGCATATAAATGCATAGAAACACTGTGTATTCATCACCACCTTAATTTATAAACCCGTCAGCCTCATAAATGAGGCAGTTTGCTGGAGACATATCACAGGCTCATCTCTGAAATAGAGGCCGGAGAAAACATGTTTTTCAAAATCTTCATTTTAAGGGGCTAGATGTACATTAAAATATCATGCCATTTTATCTCTTACCATAAGACATCGAGGCTCATTTAAAATTCTTCAAAATTAGTATTGTTTTTAATCCAGTCACAAAGTGGAAATGAATTTATAAAACAGAAAATTTGTTTAAGGTAAACATTACAAAATAAAGAATTGATGGTAAAATCCAAACTCTTTCAAAAGAAGAAACTTTTCCAAAAGAAATATTGCGAAATTAGAAAAGCTATCTTAGAGCAGGGAGGTAAAGTTTTCTTAATTTTCCCAAATTTTTAGTAACACTAACTGAATTGATAACAAGAAAAGATTAAGGAAAGCATTGAAGCTTCCTCAAGGCACTGCTGTTTCTGTCTTTTTTTTGTTGTTGTTTAAAGCCTACAGCACCTGGTCTTTCCAGGTGGTCTCCCATCCAAGTACTAACCAGGCCCGACCCTGCTTAACTTCCAAGATCAGACAAAATTGGGCGTGTTCAGGGTGGCATGGCCGTAGACTTGTTTCTGTCATTTTTTAAAAGAACAAAAAATCATTTTAACAAAACAGAATAAAACTGTTAATTTAAGTTGACAAAATTTAAGTCAACTGTGCAGGGAAGTTATTTGACATCTCTTAGCTCTCACTTTAAATTAATGTTTATACTTATAGAAAATCGAAGGCATTCCTCTCATTACATATTACACATTATGCCATTTATTTCTTTCCTATATTTCAGATTATTCATTTCCTCCAGTTAGCTTTAAATATTTGGACTTTATTATATTTTTATTTATATTTGGGTCTCCTCTGCCTCTCTTAGCCCCATTCTACATATTCGAGTATCAGAATGTAAATTCTTCTTCAGGTTACCAACAATTTAACAAAAAAAATAATGAAAATTCTTTAATTTACTTTTTGGATATGAAAACAGAATGGGAATACATGAGCAAATAAGATAAATGTTAACTATATTTGGACTTTTTCTTAACTAGAGTGTTATATTTATTTTTTTCTTTTTTAGTGTGGTACATTCTTATGAATAAGTGAATATCAGAATGAATGAATAAACTTTACAGATATGCTATATCTATACTTATTATTTACAAAGCTGCCACAGAGATACGTTCAACAGAAATTTCACTACTATCCTCCCTTACATTAGAAAATCTAACAGTGTAAGTAAAACTTGCTCTTATTTCTGGCTTTTGACACTAATGGCAGTTTTCAGTAAAGACTGGAAGTCCAATTGATGTATGAGCCTAGTAGTTCTCCTTAATTGTGTTTGTAAATTCAATAGCTATTATAGAAAGAGACATTCTTGGCTGCACTTTACAAAAATTATTGTACCTCCTAGACCATACTTTATTCATTCTTAACTCCATGTGTTTTAAAACTGTCTTGTGTTAAGAGTAACTCAGAAATGTATATTTGTCTCTCATTGACTTGGGGAGGCTTTTGTTCTGTCACTTTTCTCTGTTAACTCAATGCATTTTGTTTAAATCTAACATAATGGCGTTGAGCATGTACTAAAAAGAATGAAGAAAATTATTTATATATAAAAGCACAGTAAGAGAAATAGAGATAAACAACGTGTTCTGGAATTTTTTGTTTTTTGAAAGTGAGTAGAAAGAAATAGAAAAAAGGTTAAGTTACTGTTGCAGATTTATATCAATAATATTTACTATCGAAGATGAAATATTGACATTTTCCCAATATTGGGAAACATTTTAAGCCCTAGATCCTCCAAAGCATTCTCACTCTCAGAACATATTTATATACTCAGTAATTTTGTTTTTTAAACCTTGGCGTGTTGGAGGGCAGAAGTCACTTCCTGTAAACACATACTCCTTGCTATTACTTATGGTTGGGGCTGCCCAGTGACCATAACTGAGGCCCACATGGCTCTCACCCTATAGGTTGACCAGTGATGCTGTTCTCTTGACCTCAAATGGTGAACATTCAGAAAGAGCTGGCTATCATTTTAAGGCAAGCAGGAATGGGAAAACTGGGAAAAACTGGTCAACTGCAGGATTTTTCTGTTTCCCTAAACATACCATGCTTTGATTTCTACGTCATGACACAGGGAAATCTGCCAGTCAGTTTTTTTCAAGAATTCAGAATTATAAGTGCCACTCGCAAGCTCCTATTTTGCTGGCTTTCATCTCAAACATTTTATGCTTTTCTACTCACTCCTACTTTAAGCATCATCTAGAAGAAAAATGGGAAGAATTGAGGATATTGTCATCTGATCTCTTGCCTTTGCCTCTCACTTCAGGCTTCCATTATTCCGTGAGTTATATTTATCCATTAAGTGTATCCTTGTCCCTCTCTTTAATATGACTTTGTGTCAGTTAGGGGTGCTTTGGGATGTGATTTTCAGCCGGTTACTCTAGAAAACAAAATCTAGGGTAAATGTTTGTGTAACATTAATTTTCTTGGAAGGATTCAATTCTGGGAAAGCAGCAATGAGGAGACAGGAAAGTGAGGTTGAAAGAGGAAAATACATTAGAGAATTTGTAGCAGAACTAGCTACAGCGTTAATACCAGCTAACCGCCCATTCTCGCCAGACATCTAGAGAGACACTATAATAAGGTACTGAGCGGGAAGGGAGAAGAGTGTAGTGCACTGCACGTAAGGTGAAGCATGGTTGAGTTTTGCGAGTCAGTAACACAAGAGACTAAGCAACAAAAGCAACAGCATCCTCACCAGTAGCAACAGCCATGAGGAAAATAGCATCCAGCTTCACAACATGAGCTGGGTGTTATCCTTTAAAAGCCCACTCTGGCCAGAATAAAAAGGATGATTGGATCTGAACTGATGCATAAATGAAATCTGTTTCAGCCTGCCATTTGCATATATCAGTTCTTCTTGTATACTCTTAGGATATTGGAATTTCACGGTGAAATAAGATGTCATGAGAAAAGAGGAAAGATCCAGCTCTTCAAGGTCGTGGCTAGTTGTAATCTTATAAATCATATATTTGCAAGCTAGGCCTATGGCCAAATCCAACTACAGGGCTGTGTTTGTGCATCTATGAGCAATGGCTTTTACATATTTAAAGACTATGAATGGGGGTGGAAAAAAAGAAGAAAAATCTGTGATAGAGACCTGTAAAGACTAACATATTTACAATACACAGCTCTTTACAGAAAGTTTACCAACTCCCTAGCACTAAGACGAATGAATTTCCATCATGCCTTTTTCCCCACCCTCTGCTCTCTATCTGGTGTGAGTTGTTTTCCTTGTGGCGTAGCCTAGACCTTCCTTCCTGAGAGCCTGATACTGGTTTTCCAAACAAGATAACGACTCTCCCAGGAGGAGAGCCCCTGAGGCCATTGTCCTCCTGCTAAATGGAGCGTATCGGGTACATAGGTCATTTTAGAAAGTAGATGCCCATATTTATTTGCTATCCTGACTGAAGTTTCTTGATTAACATTGTTTCCTCAATTATTTATCAAAATTTCAAAATATTTGCATCTGTTCATTTTAGAGGCTTGAAGAACATGTTCAGATATAGTCCACAAGACTGACGATTTTTTTGTTTTTTCCTTACTGGACTCAGTGTTCTGCCATTCCTCTAGTCTTTAGTGTAATAGCCTCTGCCCTGGGCAATTCAAATAATTTCCTCTCATAGAGGGACACTATCATTAATATAGTCTTTTCCAATTTTCTTACCCTCTTTGTCAGGAAGAGAATAATTAACAAGTAGCATGGGAGAATATTGAAACTCTAATCCTCTCAATATTTTATGCTGATAAAGATCATTTGTTTTCTATTGCCTCCCCTTAAATAAACCCAAGTTTAGGATATAGGAGGTGGCTCTTGCTAATGCCTCTCCCCACAACACCAAGTTCCATATTTTGAGGTCTTCCCCTCGAGGGCTCCATTAGGAAGGTCTTAAGCTGCTACAAGTAGAAATCCAAGTAACAATGACTTAAGCAAATAAAGGTTTCTTTTTCTCACCCAATAACCATGTCAGTTGTTCCTTGCTGGTATTTTTCTCCATCTTTCTGGTATACCTTATTATAAATATTGATTTTTTTTTCCCCCTTAAGTGTATTGCTTCATTATAAAAGTTCCACACAGCCACAATCCAAAGAAGAAAACTGAGGTACTATGAGATCGAACGGCTTTCTTTTTACCTGTACACAATTATAAATTTTCCCAGAAGTCCCCATCAAACTGGTCCTTTCATATCACCATACATCTCTACCCCACTCTAAGAAGTGGGAAGATGAACAGTGGTCAAAATTGGCTAAGACCAATGGTGACTTACTCTCTGGGACAGGGTTAGAGGCTACTCAAAGCAAAACTGGAATATTGCCAGTAAGAAACAAAGAGTAAGGGTCTGGTAAGTAGAGTCTGCCTCAGTGAAAAACCCTTGTCTGAGTTAGTTCACTGAGATTACTTCTTGATATGTAAAAATAAGTTCTTAGAATTAGAAAAAGCTTTTTTTCTCTCTGGCTAAACCTCACTGATAAGATTGTAATCTGAGTATGAAATAAAAAAGAGTCAAAATTGACAGTTAAACACTGAGCAATGAATTTGTTGTCATAGCTGAGATCCTAGCCGATAACCAGCATCAACTGCCAGATGAGAGAGTGAGCCTAATTGGAGGCTAGCTCAGCTGTGACTTCAGTTGATCGCAGCACAGTGGACCTGTTACTAAAACTCCTTCCTAAATTACTGACTCCAAAATAAACAGCAAATAATGTTATTATTATACATCACTACATTTTGGGCTAAATTCTTAGCAACTGTCTTAATAAGGTTGAGCTGCCATTAAAAAATATCATATACTAGATGGCTTAAACAACAGAAATTTATTTTCTCACAGTTCTGTAGGCTGGAAAGTCCAAGATTAAGGTTCTGGCAAGGTTCAGTCTTTATTTATTAGTTAATTCAACCTTATTTAATCCTATGAGTTAATTCTTACTTAACCTCTTTAAGTGATCATTCCTTTATTGCTCCAATGATGACGCGTTCTCAAAGTACTGATAGGATGAATGAGCTGATGAAAGTATTCATTAGGAGTAAACGAATTTACAAGTAGAATAAACATACTTATCAACAGTCACAAAATGATGTGTAAAGAAGCAAAAACAGAAAGCATGGAGTAAAAGGAATTTAGAAATAAAATTATACAGAAAATTGTTTGGAAGCAGATAAATGATATCCTGATGACTCGAACAATTCAAATGATCATACTTCTAATCCTCAGCCTATTATTTCTTAGTAAATCTTGCCTACAGAAAAACAAAAACAAAGTCTTATATTTTCGGAGGAAAATTAGTTCACACATGGTTTTTCTAGTATTGCTTCTCTTATAACCTAAAATTATTGAGGCTAATTTTTTGCCCTAAAGTTTCTCTTAGGGAATTGCAAGCAATGATAAAAGAGAGGTATAAGGTAGAACTATTCTATTTCTCTTGGTTAAAAACATATAAATCTAGATTTAATCATAAAAAGCCTGGAACGATCTTTGCTATATATTTCTCATCTATTTCAATGATCTGCTAGCGATCAAATGTCAGCCTGTCAAGTAGAGAATGGTGAATATATAGAAAGAGCAAGGTGCATATTAACACATCGATGCCATTGTATAACTCCAATAATCTGTGAGTCAAGTAATATATTCATTTTAAAAATATGAAAAATGTGTATCAGATGTTATGTAAATTATCTAAATTTATAGAGCTAGCAGATGAGGGAACTAATTCTGATTCCAAAATTCAAATCATTTTCCACTGTTATTTTGTTATAATCAAATGCCTATTGAGAGTCGGTTTTTGTGTGTATTTGTATAATTGTGTATCATTTCATATTTGCTTATAATTAAGTCAAGTTATTATATTTCCCGGGGTATTTGTAGTTTAGAGATGACCTCCAACCATGACTGTCATTTAAGGAATTTAGCGGGAAAGGGGGACATTTTCTTGGCAGAAAGTAATTACGATAGCCACAAAATTACAATAAGTCCAGCTCTGCCTTTTTTTCTGCATGCATCCTTTAGTAACCGCAACCTGACTCAGTTAAACTATGCTATGTCTCCATTTATCACATTGTCTTCACAGTATTGCTATCAATACAGTTCTTCCAATCGACAATAATATATATTCCACACCTAGCGTGTGCAGGAGCATTTACCAAATATTGGAATGCAAAAAAACATCATTTAAGTATTTTCTGCTTCAGAACGACCTCTCATTTCGTTGGATTTCAGATTCCAGTACAAAGTAGTTATGACTAGATTTCTCATGAGTTGGATGGAAAAATAATTACAAGTGTTAGAGAAAGTGGTGAACAGAAAGGATAGGGTCACCTGAGGAAGACTGAGAAAATGATGGCTTTAGCCGAATTTCACTGGAAAACGGAATAAAAAAAGTGGTTTGGTAACAAAGGATGTTACATGTCAGGAAACGGAGGGAGAGAGAGCGCCAGTGAGAAAGCACATTAATAGCAATGCAGTGATTATTTAGTGAGAAATTAGATTATTCCATTTTTCTTTTGTAAGAAACTAGATTATAAAATAATCCTATGATAAACAAAGGCCAATGGCTGCAATACATAGCAAGTCCTCCAGTAACATCATTTTGTTTCGTTATAAGATTGTTGAGAAAAGAAAAATAAAAATCTCTTCACGGGTTGGGCCACTGTGTGTGTGCTTTGCACGTGTCACTGTGAAAGCTTGGGTGTTCTCTGGGTACTTTGGTTTCCTCCCACCACCTGAGGACACATGCCGATGAAGTGAATGGGTTTGTCTACGCTCTCCCAGTCTGAGTGAGCATTGCTGTGCGTGAGTGTGCCCCGGGATGGGACGGTGCTCCGTCCTGGGTGGGTCCCGCCTTGTGCCCTGAGCTGCCAGGAGAGGCCCCTGCTACCTGTGACCCCAAACTGGAATAATAGGAGGGTTGGAAATATAATGGTCTGACTTAATTTTATTAATCTTTCTTAAATGTATGTATGGCTCACATTTATTTCAATGTTTAACATTCAAAGTGTTTGGGGTTTTTATTGAAAAGTTTGGTGATGTTTTTGTGGCCAGAAATAGATGGTAGGACATTAACTCTCGTTTATATCAATTAGCCTGTGGTCAAATTGGTTTTGTTATGAGTCGTTTTGCTTAAAGTGGCAATTTCCGAGAACCTATCGAGGACATTAAGCGAGGACTTATTCTAATTTGTTTAAGCATCGTGATGTAGAACTTTTTCTGTGCCCTGTGCTCCCAAATAACAGAGAGGGGTGAGAAAGCCACCCATCCTTCTACGTTTCCTGCAAACAGCGCAGAAAACACCCTCCCATCTGACATAGTTAAGCCTTGCCTGTAGCCCACTTGTTTCCTGTGACAGACCACACACAGACTCTGCAAATTCCCATTTATTTTGTTTCATAAATGACTAATTGAACTGTTTGTCCTCCTTCCAGGCTGGACAAATGCCTGCTAATTTGATTTGACCAAACCTTAATGAGGCTTCTCCCCTCCCCATAAGTCCGTGCAGTTAGACAAGCTTTCTGGTCCCCCCAAAGATCAGATGACTACAGAGAAAAACGTTTCCTGCTCAGCTGTCTGGTCGTACCACCTGCTAACCCAATAAATCCTGTCTGCCTGATTTCTGACACTGGTCAGAGCGTTCTTCCTATGCAACTGTACCCCTCTTCATACTGCAATAGTGTTTTCAAATCAAGCCCCTCCTGTCTAAGAGAAGATTTGTTTTTTATCTGACAACAGAGAAATTCTGCTGCAATGAGATATGCTGGGCTTAGTTGATGATGTGTAATTGCAGTGGAAAAGAAGTATAATTGGAGGTGATCATATATAGAGATAATATTTTAGAATGCTCTTAAATTGGAGTATTTAAAATTTGGAAGATGTATATATTATAGATAGATATAGATGAAATAGATATAGATACAGTAGATAGATATAGGTATAACAAAAAATATGTCTTTCTCAAAAGTCATATTGAAAAGACAGAGAGTGGTAGCAGTGGTTATGGACAGAAATCACTACTGACCTATTACCCTTCCTAATCCTGGGGAAAATACCTGTGTGTGTGGAGCTATAACAAGAAAAAGTGAAGAATGAAGACTACCTAATCAGGGTTAATATACTTTAGAATATTATGAAGACATTTCTCATCAGCTTAATAAATCCTTTCCCAGACCCACAGGGTATTGCAAAATGATAGATTGTTTGGGAATGTGTTGGAATTTAAAGTACTATATATGTTTTAAATTCCTGGTTTAACTATGTTGCTTTCTTCCATTTCTCTATTCAAGATCAGAGATTATAAAATTATGATAAATATTTTTTATAAGTGAGCTTAAGTTTTCTGGTGAATCACAGTGTTTGGGATCCAGAAGGAACTACTAGGAGACAAATGACCACAAAAGCAATCTGGCAAGAGCCTGTGAAAATCTGCTTATGTTGCAAAGTTATTATTTTCGACGATCTCCGTTTTGCAATAATTAATAAGGGTGCTCCCTCTAAAGGAAGATTGTTTAATTGAAAGATTGTGGGAAAATTCATCAGTGTATGTTCTTTCTTCTTCAGTCATAATACATGTTGGAAATTAGTCTGGATTGCTAAAAATAAACCATCTGTGGAATGGCCAATGAAATTCATAGCAAAAATGCTATCATTATGGGCAGCAACTTTGTAAAACATGGATGCATCTCTTCTTGTATGTATAGCCTGTGTACACTGAACAGGAAGCATTTAAAATCAGGAATTTAATTAATGAAAATTCTTACCGAAAAGTTTGTAATATAATTCTAACTAGATGAAGTTCTTTCTTTGTGGGATTTTAAATATTTGTCTTATTTTATGTGACTTTCCGTATTTGTTTCAATTGGAAAGGAAGACCTTTTATTTGTGAATTAATTTATTTAACACAGAAATTGTATAATTTAGTGATGACTGTGTCATCTAATTCTCAGCGGAAGATAAGGTATCCTGTGTTGTTATTCTGCTTTATGAAGACAGGATGACTAGAATAAGATAAATAACACATGTCTATGTGCCGTAATAAATACTAAGAAAATTCCCTTTAAAGTAATCATTCAGCCAGTATCCTATGGCATTATTCATTAACGTTTCTAGCTTAGATTATCCTAGGGTCTTTTCATCGTACAGTCTTATTTCTGGAGGGAACTATAAACTTTGAAAATCAGAAGGGAGGTATTGAAACTTTTATTTAAAAAAAAGGAAACACTGAAAATGAATTATGAAGACAAAATTAAAATTAATGTGAGAAGGCATTGAAATATTCTTATCTCTCTGTGGGATTTTCAGGTTATGGCATTCTCATTCTCATGAAGCTCAATGTAACCAATGATGCAACATATATTAAATAAATCTTTAATCTGTTTATGTCCTTTTTATCTAATACCAAAAACGTCGGAAAAACTTTATTTAGCCACATACAGCACAACACATCGGCCTACAAATGTGCTGATAATTTTCCCAATCTAAATGAACAATCCTAACCCCATTTCTTTATTGAACTATAGCCTCATATCTCTGCTTAAAAGTCACATACAACTTTTAAAGTATTCAAATTTTGAATATATTTGCATGTATATATGCATGGGCAATCATGTTTTTTATTACTAAAAATAAATTTTCTCATAATTTTTTTTTTTTAAAGAGGTTCTGTCTTCAACACCTCTCGAGCTACTCTCCTGATTTTTCTCAGTGGCCGTTCCATGTCAGCCTCCTTCGTATATTCATTCTTATCTTCTTGCTTCTAAACATTTAACCGTCATCCGTTAGCGTCTTAGTCCAATCGGACTGCCTTAACAAAAGAACCATAAACTGGGTTGTTTAAATAACAAACACTTATTTTTCACAGTTCTGGAGTCTGGGAAATTCAAGATGGAGTTTTCAGCATATTCGATGTCTGGTGAAAGGCCACTCTGTGGTTCACGGGTGGCTCTCTCTCCCTGTGTCTTCACGTGGCAGAAGGCAGGAGAGAGCTCTCTGGGTCTCTTTTATAAGAGCACTAATCTCATTCATGAGGGCTCCACTCTCGTGACTAATCATCTCCTAAAGGCCCCATCACATTGGGGGTTAGGATTTCAGCATAGGGATTTTGGGGCACACAAACATTCAGTTTATAGTACCCAGGAAATTTTCTAGGACTTCTTGAACTCATCTGGGTGATCACACAGATTTATATCTTTAAACACAAAATCTATGATGCCGAGGACTGAATCTCCATCTCCAGCTCAGATATTGTCCTTGGACTTTAGTTTTATATATCCAAATGAGCATCTCCACTTGACTCTCTGATAGTCATATCAAGTGTAATATGGCAAACACCAAACTCCTGACCTTCCCACCAAAACCTACTGCTCCATCTCAGCTAACCCGTTACACCCTTCCAGTTTTGCTGGTTATAAAGCTAAAATTGAGTCCTAGTCCCCCTCTCTCTTAAGCACACCTCATCTTCCACTTGTCAGCAGCATCTCTCTTCTCCCTTGAATGTACCTGTAGAATGGATCTGCTTCTCACTGTTCCCATTGCTACTGCTGAGGGCCACGCCACACCATAATTATTTCTTTTCCGATCATTTCTAACTGGCCTCCCTTCTTCTACCCCTTTAAGTAATTGGCTACACAGAAACATGATTTTAAATAAACAGCAGCAACCACAAAACAGTTGTCAAATTGAAGTAAACTGTTCATTTTCTAGAATCAAATTTTAGCCTGGAATATCATACAGAAGGTCAGTGCGCTATGTAGAACAAAAAACAAAGAAAGCATAAATCAGGAAGAAAACCTCTCAGCATGTCGATACAAAAGGTGTAATGGAAACTTTTAGAAGAAGAAAAAAAAGAGATGAAGAAAAAACAAATACAAAATAGAATTTTTTCTAAACTAAAGAGATCAAAGTCTATAGACTGAAAATTTGTACTTCGATTATCTAATCTGACTTAATATAAAACTGTTATTATCTCATGTTCCCCAGAATGTACAATGATATATTGCTATGATACTTTCAATATATCTGACTAATCATGTTAAAAGGGCCAAGCCTATTAAGCAAAAAGACTATAGAAAGATTTGACATTTACTGTCTTTTGAAATGACACATCGTTCTGTATTTACAAAGAAAAATAAATTCTCTTGATGATTATTTTCAAATAAGTTACATTTTACTTGTTTTTATTTTAACAATTTTTTTTTTTTTTTTGTCACTGGGGTGCTATATACCTAAAGAATTAAATAATGGAGCAAGAAATTGCTACTTCCAAAATGGTGTGTTCACATAATGATGTTAGTGAAATCTTTATAGAAAAAAAGCATTCTGATTATTATTGCTGGGACAATGGAAAGGGCACTGGATGGGTGTAAAGATTTTGAGGTTCTAGTACCTTCTAAATACCAGGTTTCTCATTTGCATGATGTAACCAAAGCTGCCTTTCTATCAGTGCTGTTATGAAAATTAAATTAGTATGCTGTAATTCCATGCATCCAGGAAGTTGTGTATCTGAAAAAGGGGTCATCATTTGTGTACGGCAAGTCCTCGAATAATGTTTTGTTCAAAAAAAGATTCCTGGCCAGGCTCACTGTCTGTGTGGAGTTTGCATGTTCTTGCCATGTCTGAATGAGTTTTCTCCAGATACTCCAGTTTCCTGCCATGTGAAGTGAACTGGCACATCTAAATTATCCCAGTCCACGTCAGTGCAGGTGTGTGTGGGTGCGCCCTGAGATAGAAGGGTGTCCTGTCCCAGATGGGTTCCTCCTTGTGCCCTGAGCTGCTGGGAGAGGCTCCCGCCACCTGTGACCTTGAACTGGAATGAATGAGTTAGAAAACAATAATCCTACTTGTTTTTATTAGTCTTTCTTAAATGTGTATATAGGTTACATTTATTTTAATGTTTAATATTAGAAGTGTTTTGTTTTTTTATTTAGAAGTTTGGTATTGTTTTTGTGACCAGAAATATGCCGTAGTAGCCTAACTCTTGTTCATATCAATAAGCCCATGGTAAAACTGGTGTCATGAGATGTTGTTTTACTTATAGTTGCAGTTTCCAAGAACCTATGACAATGTTAAGTGAGGTCTTACTGTATTCCTAAGAAAGAAAATATATGTCCAATTAAACTATGAGAAAAACTTTGAATTTTTTATTATTTTATATATGAAAAATTCTTTGACTAAATAAATTTAGTAAATGCTCCACAAATTAATGTTATTTTTGGTTTCACATTTTTCCAAATACCCTGTAAGCTTTCATTTCAATGTGAACTAAGTAGACTGTTTTTACGACAATTTAAACAGCAAATGATTTCAGCACGTATAATTAAGATAAGGCACCCAATCCAGTGGATTTGCTGATGATATGAACAGTAATGACCAGATTAGGGCATTTTCAGTCAACGATTGCTACACCCGTGACAGCCACTGAGACAAGAGCAGTTGTGAGACACCAAAGATCTTGGACACATCAGTTTCAGAGAAGACAAAATGGTTTGACGATATATAGACTGTGAAATATCAAGTACAGCTCTAAGAGATTATCACTAGAGAGTTAATTCTAGGAGGGATATGACCATGAGCATCCTTGAGCACAGACCTTGAGGATTCTGTTGTGAAACTATATATCTAAATATTTATTGTAAGAATTATATGGCATACTTTTATATTATCTATTGTCTCTTCCCCACATTGTTCCATTTAATCCCCTGTCATTCCTTCCCCTCTCTAAAAACCCCTGCATTTTATGAAGATGTTTCATTTATTTTAGAAATGAGGAAACTGAACCTTGGCATCATTAGTGACTAAGATTATATATACATTAACAAGCAGAAATAGCAGAACTTTTTCTGTATCTAAAATATCACAGTTTTCCTTAAAATATATGCTGTTACCCAAAATCCAGTATCATAGGGGAAAATGTGCTTCAGTAGAGAACTATGCACTGTCTAGAGGATACTCCTGTGGTTGGTCTGCCTCCGATAGCTGAGAGGTTTTCTACAATTCTGCATATTACAGACTTATGGCGATGCCAATAATCTCTCCCTCAGTGCTGAAGAAGCTAATTTCATCTCCATTTTTACATTCTTTTCAATATTCCTCATCTATAAATATGCCTTTTCTTTGGATTCTCCTTTGAACCAGTTATAGCATCCACCTGGTACCCTTGAGTTAAATTAAACCTTTTAACTCATGTTCATTTTTATATCTTTATGACAGTCATTTTTTCAAACTGCCTTTTAACAATAGTCAATAAAATATTATACTGCTTTCATTTATTTATTGAGCAAATAAATTCACTGATTTCTATGTCCTGGCTTAAATCGTTATCCATCTTTCACCCATCTCAAAAATAATGTGACAACTTGCCTGAGGGTAGATGTAAGTTAGGAGCAGAGTACAAACATACTTTTCCACAAACTTTGTGACCCTGAAAACAAATGAAATATCTGTGAAACTAGCTGCTACGTTCTGCTGTTGTTAACTTGTACACACTTAATGTTACACTGTTTTATTCCATCATACTTTGATCTGGCCTACTTTCTCGTGAAACTATATAATTTTTCGTATCTTTAAAATAGTAGCAATAATAAAAAAAATAGTAGCAATAGTAATCCTAATCTCTTGAACTTTATTAACCCTACTTTTTAAAGTAAATAAAAAATATCCCTGCGGATTCTCATTACCATATTTAGATGATTCCCGTGCTTATAATGATGACCTCGTGAAACGGTATATTAAAACATTAATATTAAAACATTTAATATTTAATCTTTATAGAAAGGCTTGAACTTCAATTATCTTTAAAAATTTTTTTTTTTTTTACTGAAAATGAGTTAAGTTTTAGCACATCATTGACTAAGACTTTTCTTCTTGATTTGCCCTGTGATTTCAAATTAGCTGAATCAACATGATTTCGGTATCTACTAAATTCAATATAAAGCCAAAGCCAGAAAAAGTTTAGAGAGAGAAAACTGATTTCTTTTGCAGTGAAACATAACTACATTAATTACATTTAAAACTGAATGGTTTCATTGAAATAAAACTAGATAACCTTGGAGCTATAACGAAGTTAGCAATTAAGCAAATTTCTGTAGTTAAGTAAATAGCTACTTCTAGAATTAGTATGATGTTGCTAACAAAAACGTGTTTATCAACGAAAGATTTGGACGTCCATCAAGTTCTATAATGATTAGGTTGTCTTCATTTATATTTCAATATTAACTTCCTTCAATGCAAGAAAAATTTGGAATTGGTTACAAGCGATCTTTAAGCAAAATACAGAAGAAGGAACAACTTATCTTCAATATTCTGTACAATCTATGTATTTTTTTTCCCTGTTCCACCTGTCCAGTCTCCTAATTCCCTTCCGAGGAGCCTCAGTTTACTGAGGTTTATGTCATTGAAAGAAGAACACAGATAAAAATATGTATGGACTTCTACTGCTGAATTCCATGCAGATATATACTTAAAAGGCAATTTTCCTCTGATTTATAACCCTGAGACCAGTGTGTGTTTAGTGACCTCTTATCAATTTACATTATATTTTACATTATTAGACCATGTAGAAAACAAGAGTATCTATTTTTAAAATATTTTAGGAGCTTGATAATGTACTTTATTTATAAGATGCATATTTCATCCACTTGTCTAGGTATTATATTTAATAAATTTTATTAAGAAATTATCTCTCTTATTATTAGACTCCTATAAGTTTCCTTGATTCAGGAAAATAGAAAAGAATATCGTGGGCTGTACTCTGATTATCTATGAAAAATACGTGTCTGGTCTTGCATATCTTTGGCAAAAAGTATAATTATATAAAAAGATATTGAACCTTCCCCCAAATTCAACACCTCTATTCCTTTCACAAATACAATTAAACCCACCTTCAAATTTTTATGTAAATTACTAAGTTCAATGTACCATGTCTTTACCTTGAGGAGAAAGATCACAATTAAACCGAATAATTCTCTAAAATCCTTAATTTCTGAGATTACAATTCCAGATAAAACATAGACAAATGATCTAAGGGGGAGCATTCTGAGTAAACATAACACAACAACCTATTATCGGTCATCAGTCTGACAACCAGAAGACCTGTACATAATTTGCTGCCATAAAATCTGTATCAATTAGACATGCTGTTTGAATGCTTAAATATTTTCCCTTTTATAAGCCAATTTCAGAACCTCTCATATGCACATAATTATTTTCTCACTTTAGAAATTTTTACTTCCTGTTCCTGATCTCTTTGATTGGAAAAGTCATGCCCAAGCACATCAGACACCACCTGTTAATTCCTCACAGAGAAGGTATAAGAAAAGCGACATTTCCTGGGGTCACTTAAAATCTCCTAAAATGCTATATCCATCATGTTGAAAAGGGTGCATTAGCTTTTACAGTTAAAGTTCTCTTTTCTAAAATTAGATGTTTTATTTCATTTACTAAATTATCACATCAGTCAAGAGACAAAGTTAAGTTACTGAGAATCATGCTGTCTGTGAATGGGTTTTTCAGGACTACTTATCACTTTCTTGACATTGCAATAAGGACTGTTATGTAAGAATAAGACAAAAGTGTCATCCTGAATACTTAGAGCTAATTCACTATTGAAGGTAAACGCTTAAAAAAAAAAAGAGCAAGAACTATTCTCTTGATGTATTTTACCAATAACTTCAGAGATAAAATGATTCCTAAATGAGTTTAGATATTATAATTGAGGGGCATTGAGGTTTTAAAACAAACAAACAAAAATATTTCATGGGATCAGATAGGCACTCCTTAGACCAGAAAGGATATAATGCAAGGTTCTGTGGTTGCAGTTACTCCCTGGTGGGCTGGCAGTGCAACAGTTCATTTATCAGGAATGTATAATGGGAGGCTGTTTTAAAATATCCAAGTGATAGATAGTCCCTTCCTGTTTTTAGAATAAATGGCTTACTGTAATGGTGGAAATTACAGCCCTTGTTTCAAAAACTTCTGGGAAAATGAGCCATCACAAGCCTTTAAACCCATTTGTCTATTGCTTATGGCTTTCTTTTCCCTCAAAATTTATTTTAGTAAAAGTCTAAGCAGTTTTTAAATGGTAAAAACCATGTTTTCCAAAGACAATATTTGTGCAAGTGTAAAGATATGTTTTAGTAATTAAGATATGCTCATGTTCGATAGCTAATTGATCAAATCTAGAATAGATGACTAGAGACTTGATGATTTGGGAAAGAAATTCCCATGATATTCATACTACTTACCTTGAAATTATGACCACATGGGCTTCAATTCACATTTTAAGGGACATTAGAAATGTTAATTATTTAATGTTGCTATATGAATATATATATTCATTCATAGAATAAACTTAATTTTTATTATAATTGGCAAGCTTTTTAGAATAGAAAATTATTAACTCATTAAACAGCATTTAGTAACATTTACCAAACATTAAAAATTGAACAATAATAAATAACACCTAGTGTTCACAGAAAATACTTTTTGTAAAAATTGCAAAATTTTACACTAATTTGATTCAACTTAAGTTTATGGTATATTTACACAGGAGTATTAATATGTAAATAAATGTTTAATGCCAGATATGTATAATTCAATATTTGCTCTAAGATTAATTTATAAATACAAATGTTATATTTTTAAGAAGCAAGTTTTTTCTTTTGCATATAAAAGGGTGAAAGCACATGAACTATTTAACAATAGAATGAATGAAAGAACTATTATAGATAAGGTAATGGCTTTGTTTAGCAATTAAGTGATTAAGTGTGGATTAAGTATTAGAAACAGTAATGGCTATTAGTCTAGTAAGAAGATAAATTACTTTGACCTGTAACTTACTGAAAATGCTTTTTAGAGGACAGAGTATTTTAGCTTAATTTTAAAGGAGCAATAAACTTGAATAGATGTGGATAATCTTGATTAAATATAGCATTTAAATATCAACAACCATTCAAACTTGACAAATGTGTCAGTAAAAAGGGATCATGACATTGCATAAGGTGCTAAGTTATTACCAAACATTCTTGAACACAGGATTAACAGTTTTGGGGTATAGAAATTTTGTATTTGATTTATTAAACTGTTCAAAATAAATGATAGTAACACAACTGATGGTGCTCATTTTCCTAAATATAATTTATTCATTTATAATGTATATAATAAGAATTGCATTTTAAAAAGCTCTATGAAGTAACTTTGCCCATGTATTTCTGTTCGTAAAGTAATTATTTTAATTTCAGATAAGTTTCTACTTTAACTTTTCTCACAAAATCTACCAACTATAATCTCGTTCCATTTATTTAGTAAACCAGTTTTCATAGCCTGGGAACAATTGAAATCTTGCTGAGACTGCTGTTTTCTATCTGAAATCACATAGTTTATACCGGGCTTTTTTTCTCTTAATGTGTTTGGGAAACATATAAATGACATCAAGTGTAGTAGCAGTTTGTTTATTTTTATTGCTATCTAGTATTCCACTATGTGAATGTAGCATCATGACCATTTAGGTCGTTGTCAATTATTTTGTTGTTGTTGCTTTACATAGTGCTACTATTAACATATTTGTATGCAAGTGTGCACTGTTCTGCTGGGAATGTACACAGAAGTGAACTTGCGTTATGGGAGGCTTGCGATCTGCATTAGTAGATGATGCCCGATTGTTTCCAACATGATGGAAACGCTTTACGTTCCGACAAGTATGTTTAAGAGTTCCAGGTGCTCTACTTGCTGTACGACACTTGGTATCATCAGACTTTGGTGCAGTGGTACCT
This sequence comes from Pteropus vampyrus, assembly GCF_000151845.1. Taxonomy (NCBI): domain Eukaryota; kingdom Metazoa; phylum Chordata; class Mammalia; order Chiroptera; family Pteropodidae; genus Pteropus; species Pteropus vampyrus. Next base: position 2,835,483 of record NW_011888900.1, read on the forward strand.
AATCGGTTTTAATTTACATTTTCTCTGGAAA
>NW_011888900.1:2835563-2839257 GCF_000151845.1 Pteropus vampyrus
TTCACATTTTAAGGGACATTAGAAATGTTAATTATTTAATGTTGCTATATGAATATATATATTCATTCATAGAATAAACTTAATTTTTATTATAATTGGCAAGCTTTTTAGAATAGAAAATTATTAACTCATTAAACAGCATTTAGTAACATTTACCAAACATTAAAAATTGAACAATAATAAATAACACCTAGTGTTCACAGAAAATACTTTTTGTAAAAATTGCAAAATTTTACACTAATTTGATTCAACTTAAGTTTATGGTATATTTACACAGGAGTATTAATATGTAAATAAATGTTTAATGCCAGATATGTATAATTCAATATTTGCTCTAAGATTAATTTATAAATACAAATGTTATATTTTTAAGAAGCAAGTTTTTTCTTTTGCATATAAAAGGGTGAAAGCACATGAACTATTTAACAATAGAATGAATGAAAGAACTATTATAGATAAGGTAATGGCTTTGTTTAGCAATTAAGTGATTAAGTGTGGATTAAGTATTAGAAACAGTAATGGCTATTAGTCTAGTAAGAAGATAAATTACTTTGACCTGTAACTTACTGAAAATGCTTTTTAGAGGACAGAGTATTTTAGCTTAATTTTAAAGGAGCAATAAACTTGAATAGATGTGGATAATCTTGATTAAATATAGCATTTAAATATCAACAACCATTCAAACTTGACAAATGTGTCAGTAAAAAGGGATCATGACATTGCATAAGGTGCTAAGTTATTACCAAACATTCTTGAACACAGGATTAACAGTTTTGGGGTATAGAAATTTTGTATTTGATTTATTAAACTGTTCAAAATAAATGATAGTAACACAACTGATGGTGCTCATTTTCCTAAATATAATTTATTCATTTATAATGTATATAATAAGAATTGCATTTTAAAAAGCTCTATGAAGTAACTTTGCCCATGTATTTCTGTTCGTAAAGTAATTATTTTAATTTCAGATAAGTTTCTACTTTAACTTTTCTCACAAAATCTACCAACTATAATCTCGTTCCATTTATTTAGTAAACCAGTTTTCATAGCCTGGGAACAATTGAAATCTTGCTGAGACTGCTGTTTTCTATCTGAAATCACATAGTTTATACCGGGCTTTTTTTCTCTTAATGTGTTTGGGAAACATATAAATGACATCAAGTGTAGTAGCAGTTTGTTTATTTTTATTGCTATCTAGTATTCCACTATGTGAATGTAGCATCATGACCATTTAGGTCGTTGTCAATTATTTTGTTGTTGTTGCTTTACATAGTGCTACTATTAACATATTTGTATGCAAGTGTGCACTGTTCTGCTGGGAATGTACACAGAAGTGAACTTGCGTTATGGGAGGCTTGCGATCTGCATTAGTAGATGATGCCCGATTGTTTCCAACATGATGGAAACGCTTTACGTTCCGACAAGTATGTTTAAGAGTTCCAGGTGCTCTACTTGCTGTACGACACTTGGTATCATCAGACTTTGGTGCAGTGGTACCTAATCGGTTTTAATTTACATTTTCTCTGGAAATGTATTGAAATCGAGCACCTTTTAATGAACATTTCATATTCTTTAGTAAAATGAATGTTCAAGTGTACACCTATTCTGAGGGTGGGGTTACTCGCATTTTTCCTATTTATTTACAGATATTCCCTATGTATTCTGGATGTAAGTCTCTTGTCTATTATGTTTTGCAAAAGTAGAAACTTCTGTTGCAAAAATGATGTCTGCTGTGTACTTGCACTTTCCCAATGAAATTTTCTGATGAACAGAAGTTTCTGAGTTTAATGATGTAGAATTCATCAATAATTCCTTTTTTATGGCTTTTTTTTTTTTTTTGGCCAAAATCATGCATATATTCTGAAATATCCTGATTTTCTTTCTATCCCTTCATTTCCTTTCTGCCTTTTCATGTGATAATTTTCTTATGATTTATCAATATTATTTTTATTGATTGGATATCAGCTTATAATTTCAGCTTTATAGCTTCTTCATAGTTTCTTCAGTGTTAATTTTTGAGGGAAGAAGCAGGCAGCCTTGCTATTGCCATTTTGGCATAAAGTTAAAAAAAAATGACATTTATTTTAAGAAATTAACATTTACTGGTCATCTATTACATGACAGTTACCCAGGATAAATTACGAAGATATAATTGCAAGATAGACCTTCCTATCAATCTACTTATAAACAGGAACAGATAAAGATGTGAATGCAATGAAGCTATGTGTGTGTGAGTAGAAATTTAAAAGAGCGTCGTTTAGCCAACCAAGCCTTGCTGATGTTGGAATGTTTGAAAAAGATTTCTAAAAATGAGATTCCTCTTGACTTTAGACTTGATGTTTTCTTTCTTGATATTAGTTCTGAAGCTGAAGAAGCATTGGTAGTGAAGCACATTGGCTTGAGTTATCAAATACAGCACCGGGTGGTGAAAACCTGAGCCCAGGGACATCGGATGTTAGGCTTATTTTCATTTCTATGAAGAATAAATGAGTTTTCAACAAATATAATTAGTCTACTTATACTAAGATCCAACAGGTATTGCATTAGGGCAAATAAGAATCACTTGATTTTTAAATTAACCTTTAGTCATTTAATATTCACTAGATAACCATTACTGAGGTAATTGTGCATGTTTTTGACATTCTTATTCAGTCTGACTTTCTCTGCCACACACATCCAATGTATATATTGTCGTTGATATTTCTTCTCTCTCGCTAATTAAGTGGTAGCCATAATGAATTTACATTCATATAACAAAACAATATATGAAAGGCGAAGAGGGGGAGAAAGTTTTCTGTCCTATTAGAACTCTTGGATATTACAGTTGGGGCTAATATTTGGGGAACCTCAGTTACAATGGTCCATTATATCTCCAAAATAAAAGCTCCCAACCAGGAACCTAATTACTCATAAAGATTCCTTTTGGAGTAGCTAGTCAGAAATATTATCTCTTAGCAAAAATGATGCAAGAAAGACAAACCATAATCTGCTTATTACTCAAGCTCTTCTCTCCGCTTGGATTTTTGTCCAGAATATTCCTTAGTAAAAGGAATATAAATTCCAATAAGATCATGAACTTTCAAAGAGCCATAATGTGTTCTAATATATGTACACACACACACACACACACGTAGTTCTCTGAGAATCATTTAAATAACATAACCTTTCCGTTTTCCATTTTAAAGAACAAAACAGAAATGGGCAATGCAACACTATCACAGTGACTGAGGTGAAAGGCAGAAAGATGTTAGTTGAGAAGGACAAAAACTGTTAGAAATATGACTGTGAACTTCTCCACTTTGGAAACAAAGATTGGATTTGAAAAGACATCAAAACAAATACGAACTCACCAGGGGTTGATTGTGTTCTCTACAATCTTCAGAAACACATCAAAGAAACCTAACGAGCAACTTCAAAAGCCTGTTAGTCTCACTGCAAGCTGCAGTTTGGGGAGAAAGGGTCTGGTAAAGGCCTTATTGAGGAAAATGACAGGATCCACAGAGAACAAGAGGAGATTGACCTACAAACAATTTCTCGAAAAATATCACCAAAAGGTAATACAAGTTTCACCTAGAAATTGAAATAACACAAAAGTGTACTCTGGTTGCAGGAGGCATAAAATAGAAACAAGGAATATAAACAGTGAAAGAAAAACTCAGTCTGTTGAAATTGTGTCCATAAAATATATAAACTA
>NW_011888900.1:2841752-2861104 GCF_000151845.1 Pteropus vampyrus
GTGATAAGCAGAGTACTGATAACCGTTGGAAGAGGAACGCAGAGCCTTTGTGAAAACTACTGGTGGTGAAGCAGGATGGAATACCTGCAGAAGCTCGTGCATGGTGGTGTAACACATCAAGCTTGGGAGGTACTTTTAAAAAGATATGTTTCCGTTTCCTTGTGTGCAAAAGAATGTATTTACCTAGAAGCGTTTCTACGGCGTAGAAGTAGACTGATACGTATAAAGTGCTTAAATGCGTGACTACAGAATAATAAACAATTCGTAGATATTAGTCATTATAATGATTGCAATGAGACAGGTTAATTGCTAAAAGCTACATCCTTTAAGCATCATTTTACAAATAAGGAAATTAAATATTAGGGATGTCAAATGGTATTCTTGCACTGAATGAATTTTAAGTTCTGGTTTGAAATCTGGGTTTCCCTGGCATCATAGCTAGAGACTGCTTTGCAATTATTGATTTATCTCTATTTCTATGTTACAACCTCTAGAAGCTTCGGGTGGTTGAATAAATTAAAATAAATTTATTTCAATATCCTTCAAAATCAATGATTGCCTAGAAGGTGGATTTTCACATATTCAGTTCAAGTAAGAAAAGTTTTATTAGGATTTTATCGGTAATAATTGACTACCCCATACTGCGGTATAAACTTTGTCAGGTATTTGGTTGGCAGTGTACTCAGAGTGAATAAGGAAAAGTTGCTAACTAGCCTTAAAAGCTATGAACAGTGACCTAGCATCATGGGAATTGCTCACGGGTATCAGTCAGTACACAAAACCATATACACGAGTGATTGCCAAATGTCTGATAAACTGAAGTTCCTTGGAGTTGTTTTTTCCTAAAATTAGGGAATCTCAGACGTGTCTTTCATGCATTATTTGTTCTAGCTTAATGGCCAGTTATGTAATAACACATTTATCATGGCATTTTTGTTATTCTAATATTAATTTAGAGAATAATTTTATCACTTGTAAATTTTGTGTAGTTCATCTCCAGTGTCTATCTTGGAAGCAACACAAATTAGCAGCTCAGCTAGGCTGGTGTGGGGTGAGCTCAGCCACTTACTAGTGGTGTAACTTTCGGTAAGTTAATTCCCATAACCTCAAGAAACTTCAGTTTCTTCATCTATAAAATGAGGTTAATAAATGTGATGTTTAAATCAGTTAGTACTTCCATAAATTAGAAGAATTTCTGGTACATACTCCATACTTGCTAATCGGTACTTGACTCAGGGCATGAGTTTGGTGCGGGCCGTTTGGCTTAAATTTTTACATGTGTGATGGGCAGAGCACTAGCTCATGTGTAATGCCAAGAACCTGTGAGTATGTTCACTTACATGGTAAACACTTTGCAGATATGATTAAGACTCTTGAAATGAGAAAACTCTCCTGGATTACCCAGGTGTGCCCAATGTAAGCACATGAGTCTGTCCTTAGTACCCAGGTGGGCCCAATGTAATCACAAGTCTATAAAAGAAAGAGGGCTGGAGACGTGTCAGCTCAGGAGATCCAACGATGTGGTGAGGGTTGGCGTGAAGTGGTCACTGGTTTTAAAGCTGGAAGAAAAGGTCATTTGACAAGAAATGCAGGCAGCCTCCAGAGACCAGAGAAAGCAAGACAACGGGTTTTTCTCCCAGAGATCCCAGGAGGGAACGCAGCCCTGGTTTTAGTCCGACAAGACCCATTTGGGCCTCTGACCTCCAGAACTGTAAGGTAGTACATCTGCATGGTATTGAGCCTGTAGCTTCGTGGTTCTTTGTTACAGCAGTGAGGAGAAACGAGTACCGCAACTGTGGAGTATTTAATTAACCCTTTCCACTGCAGTATGGTATTTTAAAAATGGAAAAGCATAATTGTGTGTGCTTCTAAAGTTTGTCCTACGTTTTCTCACATTCCCTGCAAGCATCTCTCTGACATTGGTATTCTCGGGTAGTGTGTAGTAGTTCCCCTCGTATTCCAGAAGTCGGCCCCCACTGCTTTGTGGCCTTCCCTTAGTTTTTCCAGGCAGCTCCAAATCACTAGCCTCTAAGAACGGACAAATATTTTTTCAAAAATGTTTGTTTGTGTCAAAAAATAAGCTAAGAAAATTTCTTAACCGCCCTTGTTTTCTGAAAGAATGTACCTTTTAGGGCCAAATGTGCTAATTACGATTAAGCACTGGAGGCATCTGAGCCATGGATTTTGTTTATAAAAAGTTTTGTGGCCACAGGTTATATTTTTTAAATATATGGGGAACTATTCTGGTTTTCAATTTCTTCTCGAGCCCTCGTCCAAGTTGTGTTTTTACACAAGAAGTGCCTTGTGAGCTGGGTTGTCTTGTCGTTAGCGTAAAGTTGCTCATAATAGTTCTTTAATGAGCTTTTCTGAAAGAGTGCTTGCGATTTCCACTGTCATTCCTCATATTTGTAATTTGTGTTCTTCTATTTCCTGGATTAGTTTACATAGAAGTTTATCAATTTTTACCAACTAAGAAACTCTTTACTCTGATACAGATTTTTATAGGAGCCTTGAATAAACAATTGTTCAACATACTTGCTGAGTTTATATCCGACTCTTATATGTTGCCTCCTACTTCAATCTCATTAAAATACTTTAAACAATAAAAAGCCACCTTTTGGCAGCCTGGGGAGGATCTCTATCATATCTACTCCAGCTGAACATAGCTTTACCCATCAGCACCCTTGAGCACCTGAGGAACATGTTGATCCAGGTGCTGTCAACACATTTTAGAATCTCATCAATTTGTGATCTGTCTATATGTATTTCAAACTATAGTCATTCCAATATAGGACTTATACAGTCTTTAAATGACAATTACGATGTGCTGTATGTTTTTCTGATAGTACCATGAGTCTGTAAGGTATCTGTGATATTACACAGGTGAAAGTTCTGTACGTGTTGCTGCAGAGAACCCACACCTGCAGCACACGGTCTCTCTTAAAGGCTTTTGCAAGACCCAGGCCATGTTTCCAGTGAGAAGTCGAATGAATTGTTTTCTTCAGCAGATAATTCTTCTCCAGTTTTCGGTGCTCTATTAATCTTTTTGTATAAGATAGTTGAATGGGCTATGTCATCAATTAGATGGTATTCTCTGCATTGCAGATTCAGAGATAATGCATTTATCGGTAAGGGCAGCTTTGGCAAACACTGTCCTGTATTTTGCATGTTAATTAAGGTAGCAAGAAGCCATTGCTCTTTTATGAACCCAGCAATCAATCTTATATGTATTACTTCCGATTTTATTTCTAAGTCGCTTCTTTTACAACTGGAACACTATAAGCCTGTGAGCATATAGCTTTTTGTGGAATCATTCACTTTGTATTATCCAAATTGGATCTTTTTCCATTTAAAGTAAAAAAAAAAAATGATAATTAAAATTAAAGTTTATTTCTAACGTTGGCAAAATGTGTTTAGATAGAAATACTAGGAAAATAATCATAAAAGACCACATTAGAAAAAAAAAAAGAGTAGTTTTTTTTCCTCTTGAAATCATTTATACGCTAAATGAAATGCTTTCTTGGTTGAAAGAATGGTCTACCAATAGGTCAAACACCAGACTCCATATCAAGTGTTCTGTCTTTGTCTCGGATATAAAAATGGCTGGAACCTTGAAGCACTATATGCCATATTTCAAATTTACATGAGCTGAGCCCTCACCTGTGGTAAAAAGATAGTGAGTAGAGAGAAGGGAGAGAAGAAATGTTAGTGTAATGACAAAGGCGACAGGTTTTGAATTTCATCTCTCTGGTTTTGAAGAGCGGGAACCTGTGCTCTTGAGCAAGCTTCCAGTCCACTCCTAAATTTTCTCTATCATGGAATAGGATGGTTACTGTGCTATTCTAGAAGACAAACTCTGTGGCTTAATTAAGATTCTGTAAATGAGGTGAACAAATCAGTTTGACTTTTTAAGATGAGATCCTTTTTGGGGGAAGTAATGGAAACACTAAATTAAGCCCTGACACACACACACTTTCATGTCATAGACGACTTCAGGGGTGGGCCAGTTAGAACCACAGCGTTATAAAAACTTTGACGGGTTCCTTTCTTTCACTGTTCTGTTATCCTCACTTTGTGTTGCTTTTATGCAGAAAGAGAGGATGAGGGAAAGCAAATGAGCAAGATGTTAACCACTGGGAACCCAGAAAACAGCTGAATGAATTCTAACCATGACTACAATGAGTGAAAAGTGAGAAGTAAAAACACGTAGAATTGTCTGTCTTCTCTCTCAAAGTGATCCTGCTAACAAGCTATGAGATGACGCCTTTTTTCAACGTCTGACTTTTTTGATCAAAATGTGAAATTAAAATGATCTCAAATAGTTTCTATGAAAGTGTGAAAGCATTAGTGTCTAACTAGTATAATATTTCATTGGGGCAACATGTCTTCCTCCTAATGTTACTTAAAGGGTTTTTTTTCTTAATACTTACGGATTAAAATATAAATAACCAATTGTTTGAAAAGCATAAGTCAAAAACACTTGTAAATATTTCTAACATTTTTATCGAGCCAAGTGTTTTTATATATTGAAGTACACATTGATCTCAATATTGATAATACATATTTAACCAAATATTTGACTTTTTTATTTTTTAGCAAATTATTTGATTATCAAAATGAATTGCAAATCTGTTGAAATGTCAACTCTAATGAGAATTTATAAAATATATTTTGATAAAAAGTATGATTCCTGGAGGAAAAAAAACATTGATATTTTATGCTCTTGCTCAATGATAGAGTTGCAAGTGTGGATAAACATGCATAAACTATTTTGGTTTGGTTTTTCAGGCCGTGTGGATTAGGAATGAAGGGAAAACCATCTTTGCTTCATGGGAGAACAGTTATCCTCCTGCAAGAGTACACTGCAAATGGTAAGTTGATCCTTGCTCTACACTTCTCTGCTGGATGGAGGTAAGTGAACTATTATTCGTTAACGCCATTCATGTTTGAGAATGTCTTATAAACAAAGAGCAGAATGGCTGAGTTCTTACAATGAATTGCATACCACAAATGGGAAATCAACCACTGTTCTTCACCTCTCTGCTGGATGGAGGTAAGTGAATTATTCATTCATGCAACTAGCATTTGAGAGTGTCTTCTAAACAAAAACCAGAATGACTAAGTTTTATGAATGAGTTGTGTACCGTAAATGGTGAGTCAACCTTTCTTCTACACTTCTCTGCTGGATAGAGGTAAGTGAATTATTTATTCATTGATGCACTTAGTATTTCAGAGTGTCTTCTAAACAAAGCAGAATGACTGAGTTCTTAGAATGAGTTACATCTCAGATAACAAATTAAGTCGTTTAAACACAAAATGGATTTGATAACAGAATGCCTTATTTCCTTTTAAACAAGCAATGAAATCTTTTCTATTTGTAGTAGAATTCCTTGAAATGCTATAATCATTATCCAGATACAGACTGAAAATTACTATGAGTAACAATTGTTCTTAGATTTCTCTTGTTTTAACATGAATAGTGCAGAATCAAGTTCAACACACACTCATTATCTTTGGGTATTACTTAAAAGTTTTCATTTCATATGTGCAGTGACCCCTGATGCTGACCTCCTGGAGTTAGGCCAGACCTCACAGTTTGAGGACAGTGTCCTCCACAAGATTTCTTCTAACTTCACACACCAGCCACACTCTGAGATTCCTAGGGCCACCCTCACTCTGACTAATGGACTGCAAATTCAGGGCTTCCCACTAGCCCTTCGGGTTTGATCATTTACTGGAACAATTCAGAACTCAGGAAAGCTGTACTTACTGTGTTTGTTTTATAGCAAAAAAGATACCAATTAGAACCAGCCAAAAGGAGCAATGCATGATGTAAGGCCTGAGACGGTCCCAAATATGTTTACATTGTTCTCTTCTCAGGAGGTCAGGACATGTCGCCGTGGTATTGATCAAATTGATGTATAACCATACACACACATTATTGCCAGGCAAAAAAAAAAAAAAAAGAAAAAGAAAAAACCTAACCCAAGCTTCAATGTCAAGCTTTTCTTGGGGGTTCATTACCTGGTTAGAATTGATTAAATTATGGGTCAGAGGTTGAACTCATCTCTCCTTTGTTCAGAGGTTGAGCTGACATTGTATGACTCAAAGTCATAACCCTCTAATCACATGGTTGGTTTTTCTGGCACAGCCAGCTCGTCTACTGCATCATCTACATCTTAGTTTAAACTATCTAGGGTCCAGTGACTCCCTGCCTGTGGAATACATTATATACCCATTCACATTATCTGCCTTGGTTCTTATTACCTATTTCTTTATCATATATCATATCCTTATGACCTGTCTTCCATTTCTCTAATAATTTTGCTTCAAACAGCCAAGTACTCTGTTGCCAGAAGAAAATGTTTCTCCTCAAAATTCCTTTGTATCTCTCTATTGACACGTAATGTCAGACTTCCTTATTCGATGTTGAAAGTTCTTGGATTGATCCATTAACAGAACCCTCCAAATGTTTGCGTTCTACAACTTCATCCTCTAGCTGATAATACAAGATAAATACTTGTCCTGCGTTAAAGTTAATTTGATATTTTGCATTTCTTATTATATTTAGTGTCTGAAGTCCATGTGTTGTCATCTTATTAACCTTGACTTCTAATAACTTCCCATGCGTATACTACATATGTGTCTAGAACAGTGTCTGGCATATGGTAGTCCTTAAGCGTAGATGTCTACAGTGACTAATTCTCAAACATCAAGGACCAAATGTCTTTTAAATTCACTAAATGATGGCATTTGCCCAGACTCACCACAGTACAGGGTCTCTAAACATAGGAAGAAGTTTCAGATACTAAACGGAAATGATAAATGTCCAATCAATCCATAAGTATGGCTACAAACATTAACATATACCCATATTTCCATATATATGGTCCCTAAAGTCAGTGACTTTACTATCAACTTGTCCCTGAACTATTGAAAATTTTCATAGATAGCCCGAAGGCTTATTACTTTGTGGAGCTGCAGGCTAAGTATCTCTGGGTAGTATCCATTCCTCATTGTTTATGCATGTCTATAACCTACTTATTAAATGATACAATTAATCCATTGGTTAAAAAAAAAATACCACTAAATTCACATGTATAATAATGTGTTGATAGGGAAGAAAAGTCAGAGTTGTAAATTTTGTTTCCAAAACTGGTTGTGAGGATTGGCTGACTTTTGTGTTTTTTCCTCTGTCCTTTATTTCTTTGTTCTTTTGCCTAAATTTAGCCTCTAAACTGGTCAATGTCTTTTAACCAATGAGTCTTTAGATATTCTGCTTCGAAATGGTCGTTACTTCCTAATATTGCGTCTGATGGTAAAAGAAGACATGTGAGTGAATCTAGATCCCATCCATTATTTCATTTGTATATGAGCATTTGGATTTTCCTTTAATTTTCATGGTCATATATCTTACTGACATAGAATTTTTCATTGTTGTTGATTGATCCGTTTGGATTGATCCAATCCAAACTAAAATTTGTCATGTGGTCTCTGATAAAGGGATACCTCTCACCACCATTGAAATCATGGAGGGCATTAACCTACAATATCACCTCCCCCCCCAGTATTGGGTCAAAATAAACACCAAAAAATTCCTTTTTAAAGAGTCTGTTCCTCTCCAATGTATCCGACATCCACAGATCCTTGAATAAGAAGCTCTTGATTAATTCAAACTAGAAATCCACCTTTATAAATTACTAGATTACTTCCTTTATTGAACATCAAAGAGTTTTTGATACTATGATATTTAGCATTTATTCCATGATCTATATACCAAAAAGCACTTTTTAGGAAAAAAAGGAAAAGATAAAAAAATGATTCGGGCTACTTGAGCTATAAGTTTCAATCCATTAACTAGTGAAAACATATGGATAAATTCATCTCAGTCTGGATTTAAGTCTTTTTCTTCAATCCCATGTAGTTTTTTAGATTGTTGTTAATTTAAATTACCAAGTCCTTGCAAATCTTATAGAATGAAAGACTTCTTTCTACAAGGCTCCCAGGGATACTTTGTCATCTAAATCTAATGTGAGTTATAGGGCTATAGTCTATGGGATTGCTGTCAGGATGGCAGTTTTCCATTACAAGGAACCCATATAGGTGGTAGATTACAGCATATTCAATCAAGGCAAGAACAGAGTTGTCACTCAGGGAGGAAGGGACTTCTCTAATTGCCAGAAAAAAAAGTATCACCAAGACTTTGAAACTAGGAATACTCCAAGTCCTTAAAAATCTCTTTTGTAATTTTCAGAGTATCTCACCTGATAAATACCCACATTTTCAGAGGGGACCTTATGAAGCTGTAAATTACATTCTGGCTTCCTTTGAATTGGTACAGGTATTTGCATAAAGTATTATAGCTCTGTAAATGTTATGAAGATTCTTTTAAAACACAGGAATCCCTACTGTTTAGACATTTCTTTATGTTAAGAATTTAGATATTAACATTTGTTATTCTTACGGTTATTCAACCACCTCATCCTGCAGCCATATAGTTCTTGATGGATCTCAAAGCTTTGCCTTCAGTAGAGAATTTAATTTATGTGGCCCCAAGAGATGATGTGATTAGCTGCCATGCTAATGCATGCATGTGTACAGTATTACAGTATTTGATTATTAACTGATTTGTACTTGTCTAGTCCGATTATGCCAAGTATTCACTTCCAAATATTACCTATTTCTTTTAATTTCACTTCTAACAATCTTCTGTCCATTTAAATAGTCCTAAATCAACTCTAATTAATCTGGAAAATAAATATATTGGGTGAAGACTGGGTGCCTGATATAATTTACTGGAAGACTAGAGACTTGGGCTAAGAAAATAATCAGAAGCAGGAATGGCTAGGTACCAAGAAATATATTCAAAATATCTCACACACAAAAAAGTGGGTTATTCTGCTGTTACCTCTGCCACCAACCATTTGATGTCCCCAAAAGTGCTGACACTGTATCACTTTGTCAAACTGGAATGAATTCCCAATGATATTTAAATAGCTTTCTGGTTTGAAATATTTCTATATCTCCCTTGTTTCACTTCTTATGGCATTGATAACCTTAATGCAAGAGCTAAAGAAAAAGAGGACCTTTTCACATTGGGGTGGGGGAGGAGACTGGTTTCAAAGCTATAACCTAATGTTTTATTTTATTAAATAATAAATATTACAGAAAATTTGGTAAATATCTTAAAATTTCTTTGAAGTAGAAAACAATCACTTAAATGCAAGTCGTTAATACATGAAATAAGCCATAGATTATTTTTTATGTTGTCTACTTAGGAAACACTTAAAGGGCCAGCCAATTTGGTCTTTAAATATTTCTTAAACCCCTTACCTAACTGCCTAGAGGAAAGCTCTAATACTATTATATTTAATATGGCATGCTTTTCAATATTTCACTAGAATCACCTAAAACTCTAGAGAAATCATTCTTTATGGCTTCCATAAATGGTGTCATTTTTAAGAGCACAATTTCAAAAGGCGCATATGAGAATATAGTATTATGACAAAATCTGTCTGGCATATTCAAACAGACACCTAAATCTCTGAGGGGCTGGATAGAGGTCAACGTTTATACAATATTTATAATGAAAAGCCTAAGAAACATCTTTCCACTGTTACATTTCATGTACATCACTACATTATCCACCATGAAGCTGACACTTTTACTAGCTGAGATATTACCGCTTCAAAAATAAAGCTCAAAATCAAAAACTTTTTGGGGGGTTTTAGAACAGAATACCCTGCAAAGACCATCAAATAAGTATATTTTGAGTTGCATGTTGTCTTGTCTGTTAGAAATAATTCAGTGTTCAGGTGACATAAGCTAATTCTCTGACACAAACAAATAGTAATTAGCTAGCTATTGCTAAGTTATACACAACACTTGGACAAATCATCTTGTTATGAAGGGGAGACTTCAGTGAGCATATTAATGTAGTGTGTAAATGGTGTGTGCGTGTAAGTCATGATGGTAGGATAAAAACTGCATTGGTTTAGGAGTTAGAAGACCTGAATTTAAACTAACTTGACCACATTTTCATTTTCTTTAATCTAGACTTAACCTCACACATGTGTATGTCAGGTTTTCAACTATAAACCGCAGATTATCCATATTGAACTCTGAGATAATATACAAGCGTTTTGTTTTTAAGGAAGAAGCTGTACTAAAACTACGATGGAAATTCCGAGTTTGGATTTTATGTTATAAATAAGTATAAAAAAGAATGCACATCTCCTAGTATACTATATGGCACATAGGAGGTACTGGCTAAATGTTCTCAGGCTGATTCTCAGTATCAGCCTGATACTGTCTTATTGTAGATGACACATATTTTCTATAAGGATAAAAAATTAAATCGTCTAAATTCCAATGACATCTGAAAAGTGAGAATATTGAAATTAAAGTCAGGAAATAGTTATGGGAAAATGGCAGTGTGGGGAACTTCAACAGCCTATCCTAGAGAAACATCAATAAAATCAAGCAAAATCGTCAACCATTTTTGTCAGACTGGAAAATGGTGAAAAGCTGTAGGGAGCAAGCGAGTTGAATGAAAGCGGGGTGGTGAGTGGGGTGGTAAAGTTTGCTTTGGGGTACTGAGAACACTGGGACTAGATAGGAAAAGTGGCATCACATTGTAAGCATATGACATTCCACTAAATTATTTATAATTGTTCATAATGAAAATCCTGATGTGATATGAAACAAATGTAAAAAACCCAACATATATTAAAGAAATTAACTTCTGACAACCCCCAAGTCCAGGTGGCTTTTCTGGTATAAACTCTCAAATATTTGAGAAAGAAAACACCAAAATTAAGCAGGTTTTTGGGTTGGTTTGTTTTTAGAAAATAGAACGGTAGGAAAACGACCTAATCTGTGTTAACATATCTTAGCCTCGATATTAGTACATGATATCGAAGGATATCTGCATATGTTAACTTCTAATATGCCTCTTAGGCACATGGATTGTTTTGAGTTAATGGCAATTGAGAACTCCAGGTCCAGGAAAAGTTCCTTATCTCTCTCTGCCTGTCTATGAGGAGTAGAACCTTCCCCTTCTGTGAAGAAAGTCACACTTACAAAGATGTCTCTGCATCAGAAAGAAAGCCCTGCTCAGTAGACAAGACAAACTACCTTCACCACTCATTTCCTCCCCGTCAGCTGCCCATGGCTGACTTTCCCGACCCGAAGCCCCAAACTCCTTTTCTGTTCTTTAGCCTAACATGGTATATATAAACCTCGATGATCTGGCTGCCTCCTCGAGCCCAGTTTTATTTGTGAGTTCCCCCCACAAAATGTATGTGCTTTGTATATACTGTTAGTGTATGATTAAAACTGCTTTTTCTTTTGATAATCTACGTTTTATCAGTCTGACTCATAAGGCCCAGCCATTGGACCTAGGAGGGTAAGGGGAAATTTTTCCTCCCCAATATTATAAAAAATATATTAGACTAATATTCCTCATGAACATCCAAAAATCCTTATGATATTATCAAAGGAAATACTAAAGTAATCAAGTAAATTATAAAATAGTTCATTTATTAAATGTCATTCATTATGACAAATTCAGTTAATCAGAACTCAAACTCCACAAATTGAAGAAAAATTAACATTGATTATAAGAGCTACTATTTCTAAAAAATATCCAGATAATATACAGACATCTGTAAAATCAAAACATGTCAGTAATAAAATGTATCACAGGTCAGTTTTTAATTGAATTTTAACTATTAGTCAATGATCTCATTAAGGATGATTCTGAAGGCTGAAGTGATAAAACTGATCAGAATATACAATTGCAACTTTCTACATAGTAAAATATGAACAGATTTACAAGGCAAATGTGTATATGCACGTGTATCACTATACATGCATATGTACATGTACATATAAGAGAGATGAAGATTCTTTGCTTGCCTCTTAAAACTTGAGATCTGTTACCACTTCCTAGTCAAACTAGGCTGGTCTTAAACTCAAAAATCTAAGTATTCTCACCATCGTCAAGTACTTATCCTCTGATATTAACCTATTAATTCATTGCAAACCCACCATTCAGGTTCCAGATTAATAGACAAATTGTCTTCCCATATTGTCACTCTAAAGGAATTTGTCTAGTTTTATATTTTGTTTTCTATATGGTGAGATTATATTCAATCTGCCTACAAAAGAAATAAGAGGAATAATCCCAACAAGCAAAGTTAAGATAAATCTTAAGTTTTAAAGAATATTACATGTCAAAAAGCATTGGTTGTTTCCTTAATCTTAAAACCAGTAAATCTCTAATGCGCTTGGGTAAAAGGTCAGTAGCATATGGATTCTGTGCCCCCGTTGTTAACCGATCATCAAAAGCGGGGTGAGGAGAAGGAAGTTTTCTGTTTTAATAATCAAATCCTAGTCTGACTCTGTTTCCCACTGATAAAATGTAGCACCACATTTCGGAGTAATATGGACATCGAGCTAAATGTTATCATCCAGTGGCACATGGCATTGACAAGCCAGAAGAAAGTCTCCAGTGTAGCTAAACGGTGTTAGGTTTAAAAATTATCAATCTTCTTATAGCCACAAGGCTTCCTTATACATTAACAGGGAGATCTACCAGCCAACTTTGTAAATTGTGGGAAAGACGTATGCTTTATAAAGTGCTGATTGCTCCAAAATAGAACAAACATGCACTGCTTTTATTTGTTTTAATGTAAGGTGCCTTTTACCTCTGAAAATCCCTTTATGCCTCTCTTCTAACCAGTCTATATACTAGAAATTTAGCTAACACAGTTAGCGTTATTGAACATCATTGTTCTGAGAGAGACAGGAATCCTGCATTTCATATCTACCACCACCTGGTTAACAGGTAAGGGGAAAGGTCAAGGAAGCTTTAGTGTCACATCGTAGGTCCAATAGCTGGTGGCTACCGATTGCCTCTTTTGTTAAAGCTTGTTAGTTAAAGTATTACCTAATCATAAAGCCATCGAAAGCACTGTGTAGTATTTTGAAAAGTTCATCTGAAAGCTATAATGCCTCCATATGTCTTTCTGAGCATGTTATGTATGCCTCAGTATCAACGCTATGAGTGTGGCGTATGGGTCTCTGATGGAATGTAATGGAAAATGACAGGCCGTTTGAAGATGCTCTATCCCCAATTTCATGAATAATGCATTAGAGTTACAGGTATAATCAGTGTCATTTAAGCCTGCAGCCTCCAGTGAGACAACAGCAGCATGCAGAAAAACCGATTATCTATTTCGATGTTTTAAATGGGCATTTTCATTTCAAATATTTTCTTTTGAAGCAGGGTTATATTTTTTCCATCCACAAATAAGAATAAATACAGCATTTTAATAATTGAAGTTAAACTTGGTTTGCACTCCTTCATTTAAACCCAAGAAATTAAAAATAAATGCTTCAAGGTAGACATTTCAAATATTTAAAAATCAATAAAAATTTTTGAAACTTTATTACTCAAACACTCACTGCAGAAAGAAATGCTCCACAATGTTATCGATGTAATTGTTAAAATCATAACAAGTATTAATCTGTTAGAAATAACCTTCTGTATAAAATATAACATAACTAATTTTATAATTTCGTCTATTTCTCCATTGATTAGTTCCAGAAAACACCTTTCAGGAATCTGATGAATTAGTTTGATTAGATATTAGAAAAGTAGATAACTCTTTTTAATCTAAATTTTGTTAACATCCTGTTTCTAAAAATGAGATAAATAACAGCCTTACAGCAAACTAGGCACTAGCTAAAACAACCCTGATAGTTACTGCAGGTTTTTGTTTTTTTATGTTTACTGATTATTCAGAAGAAAGAGGTTGTTTTTAAGAGATATGCATGCAATTATCTCAAGTTAATCCCTTGAGATAAGAATCAATGCATTCTCATTTCTAGATTCACCCACAATGCATATAAGGCTATATAAATATTATTTCATTAAATCACATCACTGTAAAGGTAAACACATTTTTTAAAATTGGGAGGAAATCATACTTTCTGTGCATACTGATAGTTGTTAGGATGGCCACTTTAACATGTGGCTACAAAGTGGTATTGCCACACCCATTATTCCAAGTGGCATATTTTAACAACTAACCAAATCATTGAAAACATAGATCACCCTACAGTAACCCTGTAGATCAGTTCCACAAAGGAACATTTTTTTTACCAGATGATGTGTGTGTGTGCGTGTGTGTGTGTGTGTGAATTAAGTTGGTATTAATAGATTACAGAAAGTATTATATATAAGATTTTATATAGATCTCCTGGTCCATCCCTCCCACCTAACTACTAATACCTTTAAATATCCCTGAAAACACTATTTGAACATTTTCAATGACAGTTGCTTTAAGCCACTGTTGGTGGCAACTTGTTACAGCATCAGTAGAAACTAATGTACTTTCTACTTTCCCATTTCCACCTAAAACCATCTTTACATAGTGCCTGACATAATTTGTCAGATTTATTTTATTTGAATACCTGTCATTTTACTACCTAATAAAGTCTAGCATTAGAAATAAGAGAAACAAAATCAAAAGAACTTGTTCTTCCACATCTAGTTTACATCTAATACAGACAAGTTCAACTTCCAAAATCAGGTGCCACCCCAGCTCAAGTGGCCATATCACCCAGTTATATCTACTTCTCTGCATCTGTATTGTCCTTTTACTGCTGAGGCTACTGAAAAAAAATTGAAGTACAGAATTTTTGTTAGGATCAGTGACACAATTCTACCTTGAATTGGAATATATTAGGGAAATATTTAGTGTTTATTAGGTAAATTAAGGCATCCATTATTAAGCATGTAGGTATTGAATTCTAGACATCACAGATAAAGTAGTGAGCAAAACACACTGTCACCGTGGAGCTTAGAGTTTATTGTCAACTCTATATCATGTGTTAATAATGATTTATTATCTCAGGTGCTTTCAAAAATCTAATATTGTGTGAATGGCAAATTAAATGAAAACATGATTGCAGGTGTTTTCAATTGTTGATATGGCAAAAATATTTGTAAATTTGCCGTGGTACTGTCGATATATTAGGTTAAGTGGTGGTAGGCAATGAATTGGATTTTCTCTCTACTTAAAATCAATGTAATATTTTCAATTTTTTCTACAAAATAATTTGACGTATGTTATTTACAAATAAAAAGTCTTCAAATTTTCTCATGGTATTTTATAAATTTGAGCCATAAAAATACAAGTATTTCAAATTCTGATAGCTTTATAGAAATTATTGTTAAAATATATGCTATCTTTTTGTACTTTTAGCATTGGTCTTCAAAAATGTTGAATTTTAAATTATATGTTTAAAGAAAAGTAATATTCTTTTCCATAGATTCCTAAAGTAGTAGTTTATCATTATAAATAAACTTGGATTTGAACTGAGACAGTGTCTAATGCTACGCTACCAATAACTGACTGGCTTAGCTTTTACAAACCAAATTTTATAATTTAGGGCCTCACTTTATTTAATCTTTAATGTTAGATTATTTAATATTAGATTAAATAACCTCTAAGCAATATAATTAGATAATATTTTGATAAGTGTAGACTGCTAAAACTTTTAATTAAGTGTCAGCCTGGAGTGTACCATTTCCTACAACATGCTGTACTAAACTTTCCTAGTAATTATGTCAAAACTAAAGTTCGTGTTTATCTTGCTACTGCCATACATTTGTGAATATATTCTAGAACAGGAAAATCCGGGTCATTACCAATAACCTGGTAAATAACACTATCGCAGGCTGTCTTGTATTTACCAATGACACAAACATACCGTTCATTTGCTTCAAAGATTACTATTGCAACAAATCCTATCGATATATTTTTGATGCAAACATTCAATTGGATACACAATTGATAACGTAGTGGTCCAAGCAGATATGAAGACTTTTATGAAGTGAATAATTCAGAGAGGCCACAGATCCAGACTAAGTGTAAGAAGGAGAAAGAAAGCATCTATTCTGTTGAGTATTTTCTACGATTAAAATAATTGCAGCCACCTAATTTAGAAGGGCAATTAACAATGCTATTGACACAGTACTAATTTTAATGACTCCCTGTAGCAAGCCAAAAAAAGAATTTGGAATCATTGCCAAACATAACTTACTATGAATCATAGGTGAGCTAGCTAACTGCTGTTGCTATTATTTATCATCAATTTAGTGTAGTTTGGGTGAGAATGTAGGAGACAAAAGAACTACGTTTGACCTGTGAAGTGGCAGTTTTGATATATCCACCCTTACCATTGAGGAAAGAATCTTTGTATGCAAGCCTAGGGCTAGGAGCAACTGCCAAGAAAAATATGACTTTGACAATTTAAAATTTTATTGCAAAATCAGAGAGTTAATAAGGACATCGTTAAGAACAATAAGATGGTCCATAGCCTTTGTACGGTGTGCTGTGCATACTCCCTATTCTAGTACCAAAGGCAATATTGAGACTGATAACCACTGTGAAGAGAGAAAGTTGTATAGTTCTCTCACTCGTGCTCAATTTGACAATTGAATTCTGGCCTATAATGCAGCAGCTGGTTTTTTTTGGGAGAAAACCTATTACAATGTCAATCTAGATATTTTACAGTTTAAGACATCATCATAGTGGGTGGCTATACTCAAACAGTTAAGATTTAAAAACGATTGCAGAAATTCTTCCAGGTTCTAAATTTGTAGCCACTTTATTCACTGGTAGTTAAAATATTTGGGCTGTTGTGTTATACATTAGTGAGCAAGCAGAATACATAAAAATACCCTCAGAAAATATGACCACCAATATATTTGATAGTACTGCCTGTAAACAAGTTTGAAAGATAACGCATTAAAGAATGAAGCTCTATTAAGTGTCTCAATGATTTTAAAAATTTTATTTGCCAGTCTTAATCTGGCATATTTAGCAAAATAAATGCATCTGTTAACAATCAAAATTAAAAAAAAAAAGTATCTTCCTGAGCAAAACGTGTAATATTGAACTATGTCCTATTGCAACTAAATTGGCCATAGGGGAAAAAAAAAGGTGAGATTGGTAGAAACGTTGATAGTGTTCTAAAATTTATGGATTTGCCTCTTGACGTAACTTATCCACAAATTTGAAGCTAATTCAAAGGAAACAGCTTTGCCTTTCATAGTGTAGAAACAATAACTGAATCCCAGGCTAGGTAAGCAATTGACCAAGGTGACACAAGTACCTGGCGATAGGTCAGATTAGACCTTTCAACCATTCAGGAGAATTTTAATAAAAAGCTTACGTGAGTGAATGCCCAGGGTCTTTGTACTCTTTTAGCATATTATTATAATATAGTAAGCCTCAAGAATTTTTGAAAGGAGAAATTATTTATAGTATTCAATTATTTTTAGTATTTATTTTTTACTGATCGACTCATTATCATCACTGTAGAGTGTCTTCTCTCTGCTTCCACATTAGGTTGTTCTTTGTGACCTAAATTGTTTTTTTCCTTTATATTTTGCTCGGATAAGAACTTCTGTGTGTGTGTGTGTGTGTGTGTGTGTGTGTGTGTGTGTGTGTGTGAAAAATTCAATTCTTTACTCTTTCCTCCATCTTATTTTAAAATCCCACCTACTTCTTGTTTAATATTCCCTTTGATATCTTCCATGTCTCCTTTTTCGTCAGTGAATAGGAAAATGACTAAGCAGAAGTGTGGAGATTCTTATTCAAGAACGAAGCTTAGAGAAAGCATCCATTCATTTTAGATTAGCTAAGTTGTCAGACTGAAGGATAATGTCACACATGTGATGAAGCAAAGTAGTTAAGAATCAATGTTTGAAACATAACCCTTTTTTTATATAGTGGTAAGATAACCAATAGAATCTATTAATTGGTTTCCTGACTCAAATAGTCAACAGCATGTATAGTAAAAGGTCTATATACACAGACATATTCTTTTAAAATTGATTTTATTTAGGTATTACTTACATAAAGTTAGCATCCATTTTAACTGCGCAGGTTAGTAGTTTTGACAAATATGCATACCCTTGTATCCACAATCATAATCAGGATTATTGAACAGTTCTGTCATAAAAAGTTTGTATCGTCATTTTAATACCACTTTCAACCCCAATAAAAACTGATTTATTTCTGTCACAAGATTTTTTTTTTTTTAGAGAAATACATATAAAATGAGTGATACTAGATATACGTATGTTCTTCTGTGTCTGGCTATTTTTACTCAGCACAATGATTTTGAAATTCATCTATGTTGCATATATCAGTAGTCTGTTAATTGCAGAATAGTGTTCTATTGTACAGATATATTACATTTTATATTCAAGATTAAGACAGATGTTTGAGTTGTTTCTAGTTTGGGGTTGTTAAGGATAAATATATGAAATTCTGAGTTTGTATGGAGGTATATTTTCATTTCTCTTTGGTAAATACCAAGGGGTAGAATTGCTGAGTCATACAGCTCATGCATGTTGAACTTTTAAGAAATGGCAATTACGTTTGATAAAATAAGTTTGAAATTTTATACCAACAGCAGAAATATGAGTTCCAGTTTGTCTACATTCTTATCAGTTTCTATATTGTAATCATTTTAGTCGGGGTGTAGGGTTATCATAGTGTAGTTTTAATTTGAGCCTCCCTAATCAGTGAGGCTGAACAACTTTCTAATCATTCATATTATCTTATTTTGGGAAATTCATCCCATTTTCTGATTGAAGTATAAGCCTTTGACAGAGACATATGTGGTGAATATCTACTCCCAAATATCTAGTTTGTGACATCTAAGGAATTTGCCAATTTTTCCTTTTTCCTCTTCCTGTTTATGCTTTATGTATTCTACCTAAGAAATATTTTACTGTCACCAAATTCTCAAGAATTTTCCAGAAAATGAGAGACTTGAAAAAAAAGTTTCAGCAAACCCAAAGATCCCCAAGCAAGATAGTAAATCAATCAATAAATAGTACAACACAGTCACACTTTGAAAAGTCAAAGTTTAAAATGAAATCTTGAAGGAAGCTGGAGAAAACAGGAACATTTCATACTGAGGAATAATAAACAGTGATAGTAGAGCTTTTGGTAGGAACCATCCTACTAGGAATCAAAGGAGGAACATTTTTAAATAATATGTACTGCAAACCCAGATTTCTCTACCATCTGAATATTATTTTTCAGCTATATGGGCAAAATAAAGACTTTGAGACACACACACACACACACACACACGGTAAGAGAATTTATTCTTCCTGAACTTTATACTTTTCTATGTGAAACATTAAAGAAATTTTTACAGGCAGAAAGAAAATGATACCAGATGCAAAGTAGAACCTCTACACAGAAACAGACCAGAAGTAGAAAATATGCAAATAAATGTAAAAAACAAAAACAAAA
>NW_011888900.1:2861154-2948515 GCF_000151845.1 Pteropus vampyrus
CAGGAACATTTCATACTGAGGAATAATAAACAGTGATAGTAGAGCTTTTGGTAGGAACCATCCTACTAGGAATCAAAGGAGGAACATTTTTAAATAATATGTACTGCAAACCCAGATTTCTCTACCATCTGAATATTATTTTTCAGCTATATGGGCAAAATAAAGACTTTGAGACACACACACACACACACACACACGGTAAGAGAATTTATTCTTCCTGAACTTTATACTTTTCTATGTGAAACATTAAAGAAATTTTTACAGGCAGAAAGAAAATGATACCAGATGCAAAGTAGAACCTCTACACAGAAACAGACCAGAAGTAGAAAATATGCAAATAAATGTAAAAAACAAAAACAAAAACAAAACACCTTTTCTCAATTATTGAAATTATTGAAAATATTCTGAAATTTATTTTTAAAAAGGCATCATAACTGATGAAAAATAAGTCTGGTAACAAGTCTTCACTGACTTATAGTCTGATAATTATTTTCCATTACTTCTGCTTCTAATTCTGTATTGTGTTGAGTCAAAACAAAACAAAAAAAACACCTATTTCAATAGGCAAACCACACAGAATATTATACAAGAGCAAAATGTAGCAAGTTTTTTTCCTATCTCAATCCTTCACTTGAAGTCTTCTCTTCCCTCCTCTCATGGTAAAAATGGCTTCTCATATGTCAGATTCCATGTCACTTATATGGAAGCCCTCATTGACCACACAATGTTCTCCGCTATAGTATCTGGTCATTCCTACATAGTTGCTATCATATGCTCTTATAAATACATGTTCATGTCTTGTTAAATTCCTTTTTTCCTGACTAGTGTTTAAAATCAGTTTTACTATTTACATGCAATATAAACTTGGGCAAGTTTTTTTAACCTACCTGTGACCCAGCCTTCATCAAAAAGTGAGAATTCAGTGGTATTTATATTTCCGAGAATTATTATGAAGAAAATGGGTTAATGCAGGTAAAGAGAGGTAAAATCATCGCCTGGCCTGTTTAATAGCTCAATGTGGTTAGATGATAGCATTATGATTATCACGATTATTAGACAAAAAGTTCCATGAGAACAGACGCTATGTTCAAGATTGTCTTCTGCCTGTCTTACTGGCAGAGCTCAATATTTGACGGTTAAGTAAATGATTTATACAGAAAATAGCTTAAATAAAAGAAATATGTATTTGAACATCATCCTTTTCAGCTATCCTATCAGTGAAATTGCTATTCAAATACACTAGTCTTTCAAAAAAAAAAAATGCCATGTGTGTCCAATCTCTTAAAATACTATTTTACCTGATAACTCGAGAGAAATCTAGTAGAAAAGTATGTGTATATGGCCGCATAGTCCTTAATATGGAAGGATGAAAGATATACACATATATTTGCAGATATAAACATATTTCATTTATAACACAAAAACCATATGGAATATCCATTTGAAAGAACATTCTCCAGTCATTCTATATGATGGTTATTGAGAATAATCCATTTGAAAGAACATTCTCCAGTCATTCTATATGATGGTTATTGAGGCAATGAAATATCATTTACATTGTAAGTAAATATCGTAATAGTAAACTTGAAAAGAGACAATACAAACTTCCAGTTGTGGGACAATTAAAATTAATTTAAAACTAGCAAAAACATCAAAACACTATAAATTTCACTAAAATATTTCAAGATAGGGTATTATAAGTATGCATAATTTTATTCTTTAAATTCTGTTTTTAGTGTATTATTTTAATATAGAAGTCAATAAGCATACTATATGTGAATTGACTTTATTCAACTCATCAACACCCTGTAATGTTTTCAAAATTATAAGGTATTTGACAAGTTCTTACTAATTTTTCATAAATACGTACTTCAAACACATTGGCTGAATATCTAATTCCTTAATTTGACCTACCTGTTTGCACTTCCAGCTTATTTGGCAAAAATAAAAACAAGCTTTTTGTTTGAAATAGGACTGTCTCACGAAGACATTCGCTTGCATTTGGTGTATTTTGTGTGCTCTGCTCCTTGCTTCCTTGATTTCTGATTGATGGCCGTTCCTCAACTTTCATTTTCTTGATTTTCCTTTTTACTGACTTTTTACCTGATTTAGCCTTAGTGCTCTGTTTTCACAATGAAATTTGCATACTCCCTGGCCACTGATGCTGATTTTCTTTTAGACTTGCTGCTGTATTTAAATACTTGAGATATCTTTATAAGGGCACTGCAATTATGAATATAGAATTCACTTATTACAGAAAATACGTGTGCATGTAAAGAAATTAAATCACACCTAATCATGTGAATAGTTTCATAAATTTTTCCAGTTTCTTTTTCTAGAAACACACACACACTTTTTATGTAGTTAGTTCCTTAATATTATTTTCTATTCATCATCGTTCTACTTACAGAAAAGAAATTACTTTCTGATGTCATTAATATTTGAAAACTGTCTTCTTAGTTATAACGTAAGTCATTACATGAATATACAATAAATTATTGGATTGCTCCTCTTTCATTTAGGTTATTTTCACCCATTACTTTTTATATATTATTTGTAATTAGAGAGCATCATGACAAGAAATTCTTAAAAAGTCTAAGTTAATAGAGGATATTTATAATGGGGTTTCTTTGCTATGGTCTTGTCCAAATTCCTTGATACATATGACCATTTTTTCTGTTCAGAAAATTTATTTTCATATCATCTTTGAAACATGCTTCCAAATCAGTATCAGCCTTTGTAAAACAGAGTTCACGCTATATCATTTGTTTAATCTTCATTTCTTGGCATAATAGTGAGAATATAAAAAGACCCATTAACCACTTGTTTTTTGAAGTATCCTTGAACTTAATTCATTTTTAAACGGGACTTTTATAACTTGGTTTGTGTCAAATCATTTCATGTTTAGGATGGCAAATTTTTAAATCTCACATTTGATATAAATTTTTCCTAGCTTGTATGTTGCATCTTAAATTAATTCTATGAGCTCAAATAAATGCATATGACATGTATTCCACTATTACAGTATCGTACAGAGTAGTTTTACTGCCCTAAAAATCCTCTGTGCCGGTCTATTCATCCCTCCTCCCCAAGCTCTGACCCTTTTACTGTCTCTGTAGTTTTGCCTTTTCTAGAATGTCCTGTAGTTGAAAGGTGACAGTATGTAGCCTTTTCAGTTTGGCTTGTTTCACTCAGTAATGTGCACATAAGTTTCATCCACATCTTTTCATGGCTTAATGGCTCATTTCTTCTTAGCACTATATAATATTTCATTATGTCAATGCACCGCAGTTTATTCGCTTACTGAAGGACATCTTAGTCACGTCCCAGTTTTGACAACTATGAATAAATTGACTATAAGCATCCGTGTGTACGTTTTTGTGATGGACAGTTCCTTTGGATAAATACTAAGGAGCACGGTTGCTGAATCATAACAGTATGTTTTGTAAGAAACCATCAAATTGCCTTCCAAAGTCACTGTACCATTTTGAATTCCCATTAGCAATGTATGAGTTTCCTATGTCCACATCCTTACCGGAGTTTGGTGTTGGCAGTGTTCTGGATGCTGACCATTCTACCAGGGATGTAGTTTCAATTAGCATTTTCCTAATGACATATATGGAGCATTGTTTCATATGCTCATTTGCCATCTATATATCTTTGGTTAGCTTCCTATAAAGGTTTATGACCCTTTTTTAAATTGGGTTGTTTTTCTTATTGATGAGTTTTAAGAATCCTTTGTATATTTTGGAGAACAGGCTTTTATCAGATGTATTATGCAAATATTTCTCCAATCTGTTGCTGGTCCTCTCATTTACATGGCATTCTTTGACAGAATTTTTAGTTTTAATAATGAACTTAAATTAGAGGTCGGAAAACATTTTTTTCTGAAAAGGGCAAATAAAATATTTTTGGTTTTGCAGATCATTAGATCTGTGTCACAACGACTCAAATCTGCCATAATATCAAAAAGGGAACCATTGACAACACCTACTTGTGTAGGTGTAGCTGTGCTTCAGTAAATGTTTATCTACAAAATAGGAGGTAGGCCAAATTTGACCAAATGGTCATAGGTATTAAGAAAGCTCCAGTGACTATACAAATTTTAGACAATGCATTTTAAAAATATTTCCAGTTATTTAAATGGGCATTCCATTATATTCAAGGGCCAGTGTATCAAGAAGATATATAAAACCTCAATAGAAATGGACTTAGTAGCATAGCTTTAAAACTATGGGAGAAACAAACAAAAAACTAAGAGGAAATAGAATCCTTACCTATAACTAGAAATACAAATTTTTGTCATTCAGTGCTTGCGGAGAAATTAGATGAAAAAATTCTGATAAAACCATCAAAGCTTTTAATAGCATTATTAACCAAATTAATTGGCTCTTGCCTGTAAGCACAGGAGAATAGACATTCTGCTCAGGAGCACAGGACATGCTTGCAAATAGAGACTAGATTATGACGGACAATAAAGCAAGCGTCAGTAAATTTAAATTCCTCCGCTAAAACGACGCTCTTCTCCCGCTTTGCATATTGTGTCCTCTGGAAGAAAGTCACTGTGCACAGCTCACACTTACGGGGGGATTCACACTCCACCTCCTCGAGCGGGGAGTATCTACATACATGATTCGGAATTCTTCTGCATAGTATGTTTGCTTTGGTATGTCTTCTCCATTAATTACTTTGTTCAGTCTTATTTATTTTATGGATTTATAGGTATTTATCTTAAAGTTATACTCCAATAATTCTTTACTTTTTGCTCCAATTTCTTTAACTTTGGCCACGGAGAGCTCTTTCAGTTGGCTCCGGTGTACTTTTGACACACCTGCTCTGTGTGTCCTTAATCTTTTCTGTGTGTGCACGGCAGGGTCAATATTTGTAACCTGTACCCCTGTGGGAAGTCACCCTAACGACTGGAGATGCGGGGTACGTACAGTTCCTTTGCCTTTGATCTTGGAGACTTCCCTCATTCCAGAGTCAGATTTGCATACCCCCTTCGCTAAGGTTGTTCACACATACAGTTAAATGATTTGTTGTCACAGTGTATCATCCTGGGATTTCCCTGGTGTCCCACCCTCCATTCTCTTTCCTGTTTGCATACCATAATATTCATTCCCTGCTATAAAGTTCAGTGGGTTATGAAAAATGCATAGTGTCACGTATCCACCATTACAGTATTACACAAAATAGTTTCATCACACCAAAATCTCCTGTTTCATGTATTCAACTCTCTTCTCCAGGAAATGCTGGAATCCACTGATCTGTCTACTTTCTCCATAGTTTTGTCTTTTTCAAAATATCATATAAATTGAATTATACAGTATGTAGCCTTTTCAGACTGGCTTCAGACTTAGCAGTACGCATTTAAGATTCAGTTTTATTTTTCATTGCTTTACAGCTCATTTTTTTTTAATCCCTGAATCGAATTCCACTGTTTTATAAACGACAAAATTTTTATCCATTTACCTATTGAAGTGCATCTTGGTTGCCTCTGATAGAGCTGAAATAAACATTCGCATGCATATACTTGTGTGAACATATGTTTTCAAACCCGTTGGTAAATATCTAAGAATATTATTGCCAGAGGGTAAGGCTATGATTGGTTTTGTAGGAAACTACTAAAATGTCCTGCAAAGTAGCTATACCACTTTAAATTTCTACCAGCAACAAATGAGAAGAGATGTTGGTTGGCATAGTCATCAGAGATTTATGGTATCGTTGTATATGGGGAGATGATAGCCTTTCAAATGTGGACCAACACTTCATTTATTTCAAGTTGCATGTCTCTACTGACAGTTGATTTTGTGCCTTTCCCATGCTTGTTTGCCATCAGTACGTCGTCTTTAGTGTTTGTTTCAATCTTTTGCCCATTTTTAAATAGTTTTCTTATTGTTAAGGTTTACATATTCCTTGTATAATTTGGTACAAGTCCTATGTCAGGAATTTATGTTGAAAATTTATTTCTTGCAGTTTGCGGATTTTTATCCCCATTCTTTCAAAAGTGGCTTTGGCAGAGCAGAAGGCTTTTTTTTTTTTTTTTAATTTAAATGAAGTTCAATATAGCAATGTTTTTCTTAACCTATAATGTTTTTGGTGTTATGTCTAAAAATTCATTCCAGTGTCATATAGGCTTTCTTATATTCCTTTCTAGATGTTTTACAGTTTTTGCATTTTACATATAAAAGTTAATTTTTAAAGTTAATTTTTGTGAAGATGTAAGTTATAGGTCATGTTTAATTTTTTTTTGATATGGATGTTTACCAGGACTATTTATTTTAAAACTACCATTTCACCATGGAATTTCCTTTGCATCTTTATCAAAATCAGTTAACTATATTCGTGTACATTTTTTCTAGGCTTTCTATTCTATTTGGGTAGGCTGTTTATTCTTTGCCAACACTGTATTTTCTTGATTACTGTAGCTTTATAGAAAGTCATGAAATTTTATATTCTGTGTTGGCCAAGTTTGTTCTTTTTTCCATTAGCTATATTGGATCTTTCCATATAAACTTTAAATTTGTCTATATGTACAAAATAACTTGCTAAAATTTTGATTGGGATTTTATTGATCCTGCAGATCAAATTGGGAAGAACTGATATCCTAATGAGTTTTCCAGGGCCTTGCATGTACAAAGAATAATTTCCTACTTATTTGATCTTCTTTGATTCCTTTGTATTTTCACATGTAACTGTATACATGTGTTGTTAGACTTATATTTAAGTAAAAGACTTATATTTAAGTACTATGCAAAGTGATGGATTTTTAAAATTTTAAGATAACAATTGTTTTTGGCTCGTATATATTGACTTGTATTTTAATGTCATATCCTGGAATGTACGATGCTTAATTCCAGGAGTTTTTGTGTAGATTCTCTTTCAGGTTTCTACATAGTTTCATGTTTTCTATGTAGGACATGATATTACTTGAAAACAAAAACAGTTTTATTCTTGCTTCGTTCCCTATTTTAGGATGAAAACATCCAGTTCCTCATCTTTTAGTATGATGTGGGCCCTAAGTGTTTTGTTGCTTTTCTTTATCAATTTAAGGTTCCCCACTATTCCTAGATTGCTGACTTTTTTATTTTTTTTAATCATGAAGGGGTATGGATTTTGTCAAATGCTTTTTCTGTCACAATTTATAAGATTATACGATTTTTATTCTTTAATTTGTTGATGTAGTGGATTACCTTGGTCGATGTTCAAATTTGAACCTACCATGCATAGCTAGAATAAGCCCTACTCGGTTGTAGTACCTACTTCTTTTTAGGCATCGTTGGATTTGATTTGCTAATATTTTATTAGGGTTTTCCCATCTGTATTCATGGTTGTTATTTTGTTTACTAGCAATTTTTATCTGATTTTGCTATTAGAGTAATGTATACTCAGAGTTAGGAAGTGTTCAACTGCTTCTATTCTCTGGAATAGATCATGTAGAATTGGTAATATAGCCACCTTAAATATTTGGCAGAATCCAACTGGCAACCCATCTGGGCTTGGCGTGTTGTTTATTTTTGGAACATTATTTATGGATTCAGCTTCTTCAATACGTGTAGGGCTGTTTATATTACAGATATCCCTGTTTTGCAAAAGTTCACGTTATGCCATGTCATTTTACAAAAGACTTACATTATTACAGTAAAAGTATTTTTGGAAAAGTGAAAATCCTCTTCATATTTCTTTCCTTTAACAAAAACAGGTACTCGTGTAGATCTTTTGCAAACAGGAAGCAGCATGACATGAACGTTCAGAAAGCAGAACATACCTTTAGCTTTATGCCATTTTGGCTTATGAAGGGTTTCATAAGAACACTCTAGTTTTGAGTTGTGAGGATATCCTGAATATATTTATCCTGTGTGAGTTTGGGTAATTTATGTCTTTTTAAAAACTACATCATTTCACCCAATTATCGAATTTGTGAGCATGGAGTATTCCTTTATTATTTACTGCTCATGAGACCAGTGTTTCCTCTCCTCCTTCACCCTCTCCCTCATTTAGTCTGCATGAAGTTTATCAATTATATTGATGTTTTCAAAGAAAACATCAATATAATTGATAAACTTCATTGATTTTTTTCATTTTCCTTTTTTAAATTTCATTGGGTTTTCATTGATTTTTTTCATTTTCCTTTTTTAAATTTCATTGGGTTTTACTCTTTTATTATTCTTCTTGCTTTAGGAGCAATTCTTTTTTCTATAGTTTCCTAAGCTAGAAGCCTAGATGATCTGTTTTAGATCTTTTCTCATATGTGTATTTAGTGCTACAATTACCCTCTAAACACTCATATCAATACATTCCAAGCATTTTTATTAATGCCATGTTTGTTTAACTTTAAAGATGCTCTTAAATTTCACTCAAAACATTTTTTTTGACAAATGTGTCATTTGAAGTGGATTGTTTATTTTCCAAATACTTTCAGATTTTACAGCTGTCTGTCTGTGACTTCCTGTTTAGTTCCTTGTTACCTTGGAGCATAGTCTGTATCCTTTCTGTAATTTTACACATGTTAAGGTGTGTTTTAAGGTCCAGAATGTGGTCTATTTTGGCAAATGTTCTATGTGAGCTTGAGAAGAATGTGCGTTCTGTTGTTGGATAAAATATTCTAGAAACGTCAAATTGATCAAGTTGATTGATAGTGCTGTTCAGGTTATATATATTTTTACTGATTTGCTGTCTTATTGATCAATTATGGACAGAAGCATATTGATGTCTCTGACCCTAATATTGGATTTGTCTTTTTTCCCTTTCAGTTCTATCATTTTTTACCTCCTGCATTTTGATGTTCTTTTCTTAGGTGTTTACATGTTAGGGATTGTTTGTTATCTTGGAGAATTGACCATCTCTCTCTATGCAGTGCCCTCCTTTGCTCCCAGTACTCTTCCTTGTTCAGAAGTTTGCTCTGTCTGAAATTAATATGGCTAGTCTAGATTTCTTTCGGTTAGAGTTAGCATGATATATCTTTCTCTATCCCATTCCTTTTAATGTATCTGGGTCTTTAGATTTCGAGTTGTTTTTTTTTTTTTGTGAATAATATATCATTTTATCTTTAATTCCCTCTTACAATTTCTATATTTTAATGGTATATTTAGAGTATTCACATTTCTAGTGATTATTGATATAGTTGGATTGATATCTTTCATGTTTGTCATAGTTTCCTGTTTGTGGGGTTTAGTTTTTTTCTCTCTCTCCTCAAACCTCTATTGTATTCCCTCTTTGGTTTTAATTGACTATTTTATAGAATTCTATTGTGTCTCCTCTCCTGTCTCAGTGTGTCAGTTATAAATTCTAAATAATTTTATGTGGTTTCCCTAGAGTTTATGAAATAGATTTTTAACTAATCTAGGTTCAGCTTCAAATAATACTATATTGCATCACATGTAGTACAGATAACTTACACAGTAAAGTTTCCCAATCGACCTCTTGTCCCTTTGAGACAGTCCAGCAATTGGTTTCAGTTATTTCTGTTTATAATCACCTAATATATTGTTACTGTTTTTGCTTTTAGATCTCTGAAGAATATGAACAGTATGTGCTTAGTTTCATTTCTCCTTCTCTTTCCCTTTGTGTAGATCCAAGTTCTGAATATTATCCCTTTACTTCTCTCTGAACTCCTTATTTAATATTTCTTACAGGAAAATACTGCTGGCAATAAATTCTTTCATTTTTTTGATAGTCTTTATGTTTGAGTAATACTCTCCTCGCTGCAGAAATCTTGGTTAGTGGTTTTTTTTTTTTCCATTCAAAATTTTAAATATTTTTCTTTACTCTCAACTTCTTTGCATGGTTTGTGAGAAGTCTCTTGTAATTACTATTTTGGTTCCTTTATAAGAAAGGTATTATTTGATCTAAATTCTTCCCTAATTTTTCTTTGTCTTTGGATTTCTTCACCTTAAAATTTATATGCCTGGTGTGATTTCCTTGGTATTTGTCCTGATTATTTTCCTCTGAGCTTCCTCAATCTTCGATATTTGAAAGTTCTTTGCTATTATTGCTTCAAATATTTTTTCTACTCTATTCTCTTGTTATTCCAATAACCCATATTTTAAAATATTTTTCAACAACTCTAAGATGCTTTGTTCTTTTTTTTTTAAGCTTATTTTTTTCTCTTCACATTTTAGTTTGTGGTTGGTCTCTGTTTTACGTTTCTATAGACATTTGTGCCCAAGGCCTTTCCATTGACTTGGCATTTTGATAAGTACTCCTCCTCGGAATTGCGTCATAGGTCCTATGTGTCTAATCCACTATTACTGTACTCTAGGTGGGGGGTAGTGAGGTTTTGGGGTGAAATGGAATGCTTGACATTCTTGTGATTATACTGCCATCTTTTAGCGTGCTGTGTCCCACAGCTGTGACATTCACCAGCATTTCTACAGTGTAGGGCTTTTCCCGTGCTCCATTATTCTTTCTCTCACTGCATCTTTCCCAGTCTGTTTCCCGAAATCTGACCCTTGGTGTGTATGTGTGTGTGCGTGCACACGTGTGTGTTTTCCTCAGGTGAAATAAGGCTGGAGGGAGCAGGAGGGGCAGGTATTCTTTTTCACCAGCTGCATCAAGCTCTGGCAAAGTCCTTTTTCTAGTTATGGAGAAGACTGGATATATTGTAGCTGAAGAAAAAGCTGAAGCTCATGAAATGGAAAAAGCAGCAACAGTGAGAAGTGACCTAAGATTTTACATGTCGTTAGCATCTGTGAGTCTGAGTTTGAATGTCCTCCAAGGCTCCTAACTGATTACATTTTGTCTGCTCTGAATTCCAATTAGTTGAAATAGTGACAAAACTTGCGCGAGAGTATTATAAATTGTCTAATATTCTGAAAACTATATTTTCATTCTCAGTATTTGATCCTAAGCTGTTTTTACCCTATAGGGTTTTTTCCCCAACTTAAATTACGCTATTAACATATGACCCCCTGCACTTCTATTTTGGGAGAGCATCTATTTAGGGATTTTCTACGAGGGTATTCTCTAATACTCTGTGATAAGGGCACCATAAGAAGAAATTATTCAGAAACAGTTTAGACATACGAAACCCTTGCCTAATGAAAGCTTAGAGAGCCAAGAGAGAAAAGCATGCCTTAATATGTGCTTGGCATATATCCAGAGAAACCGTGCCAGATGAGCTTCATTTTGTGTAAATCTTGAGACTTTCTGTGAAATAGTATTTCCTCCACTGCCCATTACAAAACAAAACAAAACTCCTTTCCTTAGTTTAAGACGTTATTATTAACTTTGCCTTTTCCTGTTGCATTTAAATTGGATATGTCACTTCCTCCTCACTGAAATGTTTGCCAAACTCATTACTATTTACTTGAATATGTAGAATATATTATTCCTGTTCTGCTGATCAAAGATTAGTTTGCCTCAAATATTATAGGTTTTTATTAAGTGAAGTCTGCTTAATTCATTCTGTGCTAGATGAGGTAGGTGGTGGCTGTTCAATTTGGCCAATTAGTGGCCAAAGTCATTTTGGAAAACACTAAAAGACCAAGAACTCTTCATTAAATTTTAATTATAAGAAGGGCAGAGGAGGGAAAGATCATGAAACACACACTGGCTGCATAAATCCTAAAGATCCAGAATCCTTTAAATGTCATGCTGACTTGGTTTATACAAGGAAACAGTGGGTTTAAATTAGTGCAAAATTATACACGTGTTCCAAGTCCAAACCAGACTTTATAAACCCTTGTAGGTGACTTAATCAGTATATTTGGTCAAAAATGTTTATGTGACAATAGAATTTAGTGATCGTAGAAAATAATACATTCTATTCTTTATTTTGTGCTCAGTTATTTAATAAAAAAATCTATGAAATATTTAGTCTATGTCACGAGACAGTAAAAATTGCAAACACACAGTACATAACTCCTAGAGAAGCTAACAGCCCAGAATGTAAAGCTATAAGAACTGTATGAGAAACATAAAAAACTTACTTATATTAGGTTTCAATAATGACAAAAAAATACAGTAAGGGGCTAATGTCAGTATATGGCAGAAAAAAAATCACATTTAGATAAAATTAATTTAGGAAGTTGCTAGGCTGGGGACAGACATATGCTTTAGAAAGGAATTCATTCCCAGTTTCCATGGAAAACTCTTGAAATAATACTCTTTCCTATAACCTAACTCATTTCTCCCCAAGGCTGTGACCGAAAGAACTACCGAGTTTTGTAAAAGAAACTGGGCTTGGGTGACTTCACTTTCCCCTCTCTTGAGTTGGCAATTGCCTGGAGAAAGTAAATAAACTCTATTTTTCCATGCTACAGTTTTATGGAGTTAAACCACTGTTCAACAGTATCTTTAGTCTTCATTTCAACTAGGTGACTCATTTCTCTCTCAATTATTCCAAACTCAGGCAGGGAACTTGTAGGTAAACTTCTTCTTCTTCTTGTTATTTATTGAGTTCCCATCACATTTCCAAAAGACTTGTCTCAGTGTGTGTAACATACCCAAATGTACTACCTGGTCCCTGCTTCCCTGATGGACCCACGTTTATAAACAGGCCTTTGTTCGGCGTTTGCAGACCGGGGCCAAATGTGAAGGGCCAGGTTTCTATCTCCTGCATGAGTT
The DNA here is from genome assembly GCF_000151845.1 of Pteropus vampyrus. Lineage (NCBI taxonomy): Eukaryota > Metazoa > Chordata > Mammalia > Chiroptera > Pteropodidae > Pteropus > Pteropus vampyrus. Next base: position 2,873,722 of record NW_011888900.1, read on the forward strand.
TTATCCAGTCTGTAAATGAAATTTAGAGAAGGCCCAACCTCACTGTATATAAAGGTCTTTTCCCTCACTCGCTGCTATAGCCACTGCTACTTACCCTTATCCTTTCAACCGAGCACCAGTAGTTGAATCCCTAAGAGTAACTGCATATTTGGTGAGCTTCTTTCCATTGTTGAAGTTTTTTTTTAAAACTTTCTGATACAAGAGTTAACAACAGATGAGATTTAACTGCTCTTGTTCTCATTTTATCTAATATAGATACAATCCGTATTTTTTAACCACTTTGATAAAGTACGATTGACATGGAAAATATTATGTACATTTAATATACACAACTTGATGAGTTTGGGGATAAGTACACACCATGAAACACCATCATCACCACCAAGGCCATGGACCTATTAATCACCTTCCAGAGATTCCTCTTGCTCCCTTTATTTTTTTAAAAAAATTTTGAGGTACACTTAAGAAAGGTTAAGGATTTTTAAAGTATACAGTACAGTATGGTTTGCTACAGGCACTATGCTGTGTAGTACATCTCTGGAATTTACCCTGCAAACTGGAGATTTGTACCCTGCGACTGTCACCTGCAACTGTAAGACAGCTGTCTTTGTGTTGCTATAACAAAATAACACAGATGGTTAGCTAGTTTCTCACAGTTCTGAAGCTGGAAATCCTAGATTAGGAGGTCAGCGTGGCTGGGTGAGGACCCTCTTCCTGGTGACAGACCTCTTGCTATATCTCCACGTGGCAGAAGGGACCAGGGAGCTCTGTAGAATGTCCCTTATAAAAACGCTCATTGTGTTTCCTAGGGCTCCATCCCCATGACCTGAGCAGCACCCAAAGTCCCTACCTCTTAACACCATGACACCGGGCATTAGGATTTCAATGTGAATTTGGGGAGGAGGCGTGGACACAAACATTCAGACCATAACAACAGCCAAATCTATTATTTAGATTATTATGAATGATAGGATCTTAATGATTTGGGTGGATTTGATTGAAGCCTAGTAATGTAGTCTTGTCCCTGTGTTTACTACGATGCCTCTTGATTGCATCATTTTCCCTTGTGCTTGGTTTCCTCTCATGTCGTTTTGCACAGAAACGTGCTCTACAGGTTTGTGGCCTAGGAGCAGGTGTATCGTACAGCCGAGGTGTGTGGCAGGCTTTCCCATCCAGGTTTGTGTAAGTGCGTTGTGATCAGTCAATGATGAAATCATCTAATGCTGCATTTCTCAGAACATGTGCCCCGTGTCTGATAGAGCATGATCGTGTGTGTCTGTGTCATATATATGACGGAGATTATGTATGTGTGTATGTATCTTAAAAATGTAAAACAATGGCTTAGCTTATGGGTCATATATTAACAATCATTGGGCCTGATCAGCCTGCAAGCTATACTTTGCCAACTCCTGATTTAAATTATTTAAGATTACACTTTTCAGTATTTGAACTTCCCAGGGAAAAGGTCTTGCACATCATTGGCAAATGTATTTCTAAGATTACAATTTTGCATTAGTATAAAAAATATGGTTTCACATTTAATCTCCTGTTTTTTCTGTTAGTAAATAGAAAAACAAATAATTATAGTTTTGATTCTGTGTCTCATACCTTGTTAAATCAATTATTTATAATAGATTTCATTTTACATTTTCTTTGCCTACAAAATTAAGTTTTGTATGAAGAATGGCAACGTTGATTCTACCCTTGTGCCTTTTATTTCTTACTCTTAAATTATTGCATTGAATACCATTTGCTATGATACTAGCTGTAAGTTTTCTCATCAGTAATTTTTATTAGATTGAAGATGTAATTAGTTCTTTCCTAAGGTAAGAGTTCTTATTACAAATGCATATAGATTTCATTAAAGGCTTTTGTGTGTATAATCAGGTGATCATGTGATTGTCTTTTATTCTGTTAGTGGTGAATTATGTAGACACTTTGCTGTGATATGACTCACTTGGTCTTGATTTATTTAGAAATATAAACATATTTAGCATCTAAGTTCAGGAGTTATAGGCTGTAATTTTCTTTCTTTGTAATGTCTTTGTAATTTTTAATTACCTAAATATTTTTCAAAAATATTTATGTTGATATTAAAAAATGAGCTAAGAAAATTTCTTAACCATCTTTGTTTTCTGAAAGAATGTATTTTTTGGTCCAAATGTGTTAATTACAATCAAGCATTGGAGGCATCTGGGCCATGGATTTTGTTTATATGAAAATTTGTCATTACAGATTATATTTTTTTAAATATATAGAGAACTATTCTGATTTTCAATTTCTTCTCAAATCCTCGTCCAAGTTGTGTTTTTACACGAAAAGTGTGAGCTGAGTTGTCTTGTCGTTAGCATTAAGTTACTCATAATAGTTCTTTGTTGAGCTTTTCTGAAAGAGTGCTTGTGATTTCCTCTGTCATTCCTCGTATTTGTAATTTGTGTTCTTTTCCTGGACCAGTTTACATAGAGGTTTATCAATTTTATCAATCTTTTTAAAGGATCACCTTTTATATTTGCTGATTTTATTACTGTTGTTTGTTTACTGTTTTCTCATTTTTGCAATTTTTATTATTTCTTCATATACCGAATTTCATTGCACCTTACATTTCTCTTTAAATACTTAAGGTGGAACTTTACATGATTAGTTTTAGATCTTTTTATTTTGTTTTTAAAGGTATAAATATGGTTGTTTGCACTGTTTTAACGCATCTCAGTTTTATGTCTCATGTTTTTATTATCATTCACTTCAAAATATTTCTTGTTTTATGTCTTTAATTCCTTGATTATTTTGAAGTTATTTTGCTTAATTTACAAATGTAGGGAGATTTTCTAAATATATTTGTATCAATAATTTTTAATTTATTTCTGAAATATTTCCATAGTTTGAAGTTTATTTAGACTTTAAATAATGTTTTTGGCGAATGGTTCACATACACTTAAAATATGTGTACTCAGAAGCTGCTGGGTGTATTCTATACATGCTAATTATACTTAGTTGATAGCCTTCTTCAATGTCCTACATTAGTATGAATGTTTTCATTTGTTCTATAAATTGCTTAGATAAGTATTGAATACACCAAGATAGATGATTTATCTCTTAAATGTACCTAATTTTGTTTCATTAATTTTGAACTCATTTATTGGCATTCACATGTAGAATTATATCTTCTTGATGAATTAATCTTTCTATTATGAAATCTCTTTTACTAATTAATACTCTGTTTTGAAATCTACTTTGCACGATGTTAAGTCATACCTGCTTTATTTAAGGGAACGTGGTGGTTGAGTAAGTTTTAGGTTAAGTGATATATTTCTGTATCTTGGTCTCATCCAGAGTCTGATTCTTCCAGTCAAGCCTTCGTATTCTTAATCTTGGTTACTCTCTTCTTAACCCCAGAGACCCGCACTCGACTCCTGATTATCCTTGGGTATTGAAGATTCTGTGGTTCTTTACTCAACAATAATGAGTCGGTTTTTCTGTGAAGTCAAGCCAGCTTTACTTGAACTCTTTGCTTTCAATATTCTCATAGAAAATTATGATTTTATTGTATCTGGTTATTTCATGCTATAACCTAAAGGTTAAAGGTTTTTCATGTTCTTCATCCTAATGGGAATCGGAAGTTCCAGCCTTATAAACTTTTGTACTATGATTTAGGAGGAGCAGATTAAGTGGTTTCTAAATGAAATATTTATCATGTTGAACCAATCACGATTACTATACGGACAGTTCCTCATTCTCCTATTGAGTAGATAGATGGTTTAATGAATTCTTGTTTCAAGTGATTTCAACATACAAATATTTCAATATAATTCCATGTGGAAAGAGTCAATATTTGATTAAAATCAGCAGCTGGATTTAAATTCTTTTCCATGTGCTTTTCCGCATAACCCTGTTTTGAAAAGTTGGGGTGCAGATGGGGCTGACAGGTTAGGGTTGTTGTGTTGCAGAGGCAGCAAATGCAAGCACGTACACTTCTAACCTAACAAAAAAGTGTAAGTTGAGAGAAACCTGGTGATTTGAAAGGCACTGGAAATCTCAAGGGGTTTATTGAGTTTATTACTAAACATTTCATCTTTTATTTCCCCCTAAATCAAGCTTATTCTAATCTCGCTCTATTATTTTGTTTCACTGGAAAAGAGAATGAAAATATATATTTTATTACTTCCACCGCTTTCTGACAGCCAATGATTTCCAGATTTGATCCAAAATTAATTGACAGATCTCTCAACTCTGTTCTAAGGGAAGTCAAAGAATTCTGGAAAAATCCCATATTTTTTTGGTTGTTCAAATAGAGAAACTAATTGCTATATATTTTCCCTGTAATAGCACTTAAGACCTCTTTAATGGTTTCTATGATTCAAATTGAGGGTGTACATGTATCTTGCAGTAGGAAAAAAAACACTGCAGGTCAATGGGTGCCTAGTGAGTTTTGCTTCCATTAGAAATAGTATTTGGCGGTAAAGTCATTTAACTGACCCCATGGTATGTGAGTACCCACACTAGAGGCTGAACTTGGAGCACTGTCCTTTGGATTAGCGATTGTCGCTTATGGAGTGTGGCCCTTCCATCACCCATGTCCTTACCTGAGACACACAATCAAAGAGATTCTGCTTCAGAGGATCTCAGAGAACAGAGATTATTGATGTCATTTTTGTTGGACTAGAAAGTGTTATAAAGATCAAAATATCTGGGAAGACTGAAAATTGAAGAGTGGTGGGGTTGTGTCATGCAGATAGCAATCTGAATAAGTCACTACCCAAGCAGGAAGGGCAGAAGCCAATTCGAAAAGCTGGGGGACAAAGTCAACTTCGGAAAACTCCAAGTAAATAGAAACAGGATGATGGTTCAGATGGGCAAGTGGAAAGGCAATTTGGGATGAATATATAAGGCATTGACTGTGGTAAGCTTGGTCTGCATTGTTTGTATGATGCATTGCCAAGCTGGCTCTGAAAAAAGAACTTGAAACAGTGTATAGAAATGACTTGACTCTCCAATAGATACCATTACAATTTTTTCCTTGTAATCGTTGCTGGACAAATTTGTTGCATATAATTAAATTACATTGGGCCATCATGAAGTGATTCCAAAAATTTTATATAGTGCCAAGAACTTATTAAGGATTTTTGGTATAAAATCTATGCTGGAAGCATTTAAAAGCATAAATGTTTTCCATGATTTTGTTCTTGGGCTTGGAGGAAAAGTTGAAATGTGAAAATAGGAAAGAGTAATAGGTTTGTTGTTTTCTGTAGGATCACTTTCCTAATGTCTTTTTCCTTGGGCACCATATTTTTATGTACAGATCTGAGAGAAATAGGAAAATATATATTTATGTCAGAGCTTTCAGAAAGAAAAGCAAGGTATCAGTGGGGCAAATAAATTAGTGTTATTTGCATGTATGTTGTACTTCATTCAAAGTTGCTCGTTTCTACGAAATTGTTTTCCTTTTCCTTTTCCCTTTCTTTTTCAATTGACATTGAAACAGGAAGCAAATATAACAGAAGATAAGAGGTAGATGCTCTGATGCAGAGGCGAGGCAGTGAACGTGACCTACACTGTCACCATTCACCCACGCCATGCCAGTCCATGAGGCATTTTGGGGGATGGTCCCTGGAACACAATTTGAGAATCATTGCATTTGTGTACTGTTAAAACTGTGATCTCAGCTTCAGTGGCTGGACAACTAAAAATAAAGCTCGTTCTGGGGATCAGATGCAAAATCAACTCAAGAAAAATCGACAAGGGATGCTAAGACCAATAGAGCCTAAAACGATGCGATAGAGTTTAAAAAGTTGTCAGGCAGTGCTAACAGCATAGATGAACCCTTTCTACTACAGTAAGTGAACACTAAGCAAATGTAGATCCGGATTGAGAGCTTGTAGATAACCTTTAGTCTGAACATGACCAGAGAAGACCAGAAAGAGAACCATATGGATTCAAAGAAACAACTCTAAGATGAATGTCTGGAAATTATATAAAGATACATCGATATAGATATTTATATGCAATTAGTTGACTTATGCCTAAATAACTCTTCTTTACATAAGAGTATTTAGTATTGTCTTATTTCTTTTCTACCACATCCTGGGGCATTTTCAGTTCCCTCTGAAGAGCAGACATTCTTGTTTTTTTATTTTTATTTCTGATTTGGGCAATTTTTTTCTTAGTTTTTTTTTTTTCTTTCTTATGACAGCATGTTAACTGGGAGGCAGGAAGAGTGTAGGTAACAAAACTACTTATTCCTATCCCATGCTATACAACTACTTTGGTAAAATTCGATGTGCATACATTTTTCACACACAGATTACTAAGCTTAGATAGGCAGGTGAAGCAAAAAAAAAAAAATCTTCAGTTTTCAAGTGGGGAAATCAAATTAAGGCACAGTGTAATAATAATTTAAATTTAAATGATTCCTTTAATATTTCAATGACGTATTCTCTGTAAGATACTCAATTCATGAGTTGGGAAACAACCTTTCTATGAAGAGAATAAGGTCCTTTGGTGTCTTCAGTTGTAAGACTATTGATTTTTTTATATTAAATGACTGGATATTTATTTAATCATGTGCACATATCTTTCCTACACATTTTCTTTGCTTTATAATAATATCATCAGGTTTTTAAAAAAATATATTTCAGAGAGGCGAAAGGATAATTGGATTATCTTCCTCTCTTACCTGTATTTTATAATTAAGTGCAGAGGAACTTAAATGACTTTGAGTAGGAAACAAAGCCTTTTCTCATAAAGCAAAAAGGTGCCACATGTGAAGCAAGGTGCCTACAGATGAGGTTTTAGTTTGGAGAGCCAAAGCACAGGTAAAATATTCTGTGGATCAAAGGTCAAACTACAATCAGAAAAGATGATGGTTAGAAGTGATTTTAAATTACTTAATATTGAAATCAGCATCTAGAAAAAGTCAATGGCCTTGGGAAGTGGTTTGAAAGAGACAGCTAAGGTGGTACCTCTGGGACTACAGAGTTAGAACCTCCATAAATCTCTTCTCCATGAAAAAAAAAAAAAAATGGTGAAGCGGCCAAAATTGACATTGTCAGAGATTTGGAATTTAAAAATGTCTTGCATGGATTTGAGGAGTGTTTATTCAAGAAAAACTGTGGGGCCTTAGTAAAAACAGTGGTTTTGGTGTGATCTTTGCACAAGCTGCATGCCCCACCTCCATTTAACCCTCCTCAGTTCCACAAGACTCTAGAAAACCATCAGCCTTGCAGCAGTGAGAGCTACAAATGTAGCTGCAAGGCAGCCATGGAAGGTGTCAGAATAGGATTTGAGGTCCTCAAAACGTCCATACCCAGAACATCGCCACTCTTTGTAATTGACCTGTCTCGTATTTTCCTGAAAAAGCTTGATTGCAGTTGCTAGATTGCAGTTGTCACTGTGTATCCCCGTGGTGATATGTCTGCATGTCATGTTCAACATGTCATATGTTCACTTCCCTGCGTAACCAGTAGATCATCTTACCAGTTAAGAATACAAAATGTAATCAGTATAGATGATTGTCCTAATTTATTTTTCAGAATGTTAGAATGTTTATTGTGTAGAATGTTTATTGAAATATAAAGTTGGAAGGAAAATGGTAACAATAAGGATAAAAATGGTCATTAATATGGTGAATTTGTTGTTATGTTTTTTGCATGGTCAATCTCCATGTCTATGGTCATCCAACAAAAAAAAATTATTTAAGGACCCCACAATAAATCAACAAAAAGTCTGTCAATGACAGGGGATCGATTTCCCCTCGCATCATGAGAGACCTGTAAGCTAGTTGTCAAACCAAGAATTATGTTTTATTTGTTAAAAGAGGTTTTTTCTTCCTACCCAGAAGATACACCGTCTATACGTAAACTGGCATTATTTGAATGCACGCTCTAATTCCTTCAAGTTGCATTATGTTTCTAAGCTAGTCTTTGAATTACGGATTACTTGTGTTTGAAAATATTGATAGCACACAAGGATAAAAGTAACATTTACGTATGCCATCCTTCGCTCTATAGTGTCCTACTATTTGGCTGTAGAATTAAAAGCATATAAAAGTAAAGGTAATTTTTCTTTTAGAAAAGTTTTCTTGTAGAAAAATAATTTCAAAGACAAGTATTAAGAAAGATTTATAAAAAAAAAAAAACTACCCCTTATACCAGTTCCCGGAGTATATTCATCTCAGGTGATGTTAGAGGAAGCATGGCCAAAGGTGGAGTTGTGTATGTCTGTCATGTAGGTTTCTCACATTTCTCTTGATAGCCTCAGCCGTCTGCTGCCGGATTCCTTGTTCTTTTTCAGTTAGAGTAGATTAGGACAGCAAGGCATGTAGGTTGATACAACATCAAAAACAAAGACACTTCTTTGCCTTTAGCAACTCAGCGTTTTTAGTCAGCTGAAATGGAAGTTCTAGAAATCAATGTTTGGTGGTTATCCACGGCTAGACTGTAGCTAAAACTTGTTAAAAACGTAATGTCTGTAGATGTCAAGACGTTTTAAAAACATGTCCCGTTCCATCACTACCCTTTTTATTTTTTTACTAAGTAACCCTTACTTTCTTCCTGTTTTCCATTCATCACGAATCAATTTTATATCCTCGGAAGAATGACCTGACAAACTGAGAAGACATACATATTATTAGTGTTATAATTTCTTAAAATAGACGCACACATTTCAAGAGGACTCTTTACTGCTCAAAGTACTGTTTCTCCTCCCTGCATCCCTGTGAAGTAGACAGGGCATGGGATCAAATTCTCATTTGCCATAATGAAGTCGGTCACACCTTGAACACTGAAATTCCATCCCCCGCTTCAGTGTTGTTTCCTTCCATTTCAAATAATGAAATAAAATCTATCAGAAGATAAATATGTATATATTTAAATTATACAAAGAAAAATTGTAGCAGGGAGTGTCTGAGCTATCCAAAACCAATATATTTGACGCCCAGTCCCTCGGCTGTCTTCATACACAGAGATGAAGTATGTGAAGTCTGGTACCGCCCCCTCCCTCCCTGTGTGAAGTCTGAAATAGGCAGAAGGCACATCCACTCTTTTATTTTGGTCAAAGACAACTTGTAGGCAAACAATGCTGTAAAATGCTTTGTTTCTAAGACTGTTCTAGTTGCTATTCTCCTAAGACAATTGGAATAGTATTCCATGCCTAATTTTGGGATAAAATATGTCATTGCCTTGGAACAGTATTTTAATTAATTGTGATTATTCATTTTAATGAACACTTTCTGAGAGGCCTCTCATGAAAATTGCATTTCTGGGTAATGTTGAAGATTCAGGGGGCGCGGCACACAGCATAGTGGGGCGGGGGCGGGGTGGTCCTAGCTCTTCTTACTCAGACTTTTGGAGTTTTATCAGCCAAAACTTCAGTGACACCTAACTGTACATGAAGTCCTGGTCAAAGCATAAGAAGGACTCAAATATGTGTCCTGAAGCCTATTTATGCAAAACTACTAAGATTTTGGTCTATTTCATCTCCTTAGCATTTAGATTTTCTGTATTTTTTACATGTATCAAACAAGATTATCTAATATCTCTTTAATCATAGTTTTCTTTAAATAATGACTATGATGTATAACCTTTTAATATTCCATGGGAGAATATGGAAAATTATTTCTCTTTTATCAATTGGAAGGAGCATATGCTTCTCAGATGTTACGCATTGTGGTCACTTTGCATGTAGACAAACAACTCACTGCATGATTATTTACCTGTGACTGACACGAGAATCTGGCAGCTTACAGACAGTCACAACTGTTTATTAATAATATACACATAGATAAATAAATAAGGAATCAAGCAAATAAAGAATGAATGGCAGGGTTCATAAGAAGGCTCCAGTTCAAATGACAGTGGGCTAGAGGTTATAATGTGAAAACATTTGTGTTCGACATACAATGGGATATTAATTTCACAACCCACCTGCCCTTTGTAATTTCACAAACCCCTGCTGGAAGGGGTACTAACAGATCAGCAGAACTTTGCATCTTTTATTTAATAGAGGATGAATCCACATGTTGAAAGACTTGAGCAAAAATGACAACGTTTTATGTATTGTAGGAGACAATAACAAGAGTTAAAAATAATTATTTCCTCAAGATCTATAGAACCTAACACTTCGTTCACACCTTTTTTGATCTCCATTTTCACATGTCCAGATGACTGGCCATCTCCAATAACCATAAAGTGCTTGAAATAAACAAAAAGGTTTGGTTTGTTAGAAGCAGATCTTGACACAACTTGTGTGAAATAATTTACTAACAGTAGCCACTGTGTTCAGAAAAGTCAAAATGTACCAGAAAAAGATGGAGGCCGTGAGAGGGTGAAAGCCAAGTACGACAGGTAGTAACTCTGGCTTAATCCTGCAGCGGAGCTCCAGAAAAGGTGCAGCCGCACCTCGATTTGCCCTGCTCGGGTGCAGAGGGGCTGAGAATGGATCCTCCTGGACCTGTCAGTCATTGGTTGAAAGCCAGCTTGGGACAAATGTAAATTCCCAGGTAATCTGGGTATCCACGAAAGCCAAGCAGGACCCCTCTGGGAAGAGACCCAGGCACTCACTGTTGGGGGTCAGTGTCCTCAAGAATGTGCAGGGGTCACGGGGTTATGGGAAGAATGCAGAAAGCATTTGCTACACGGCTCAGTCCAGAAATCAAGTCATTTTCAGCCTTACTTGTCGTCACCCCCTTATGTTCTGTAACCAAGAAGTCATTTTAACGTATTTTCCCACTTATACTCAGTGCAGACACCCATCCCTTTCCTGTTTCACGCTGTTAATTCAGACCCTCCTGCCCACCTGCCTGTAACAACAAAGCCCCGCTGTCACCTGTAGACATTCTCCCCACTTCTTTCTCTACGCCACAGCCAGTTTTGCATTTCTCAGCCAGAAAGCTGAACAAACTACTTGCTCACGAAAATGGTCACTCTCCATCTCTCCCATCACTAAAAGGGTTCCAATGGCCCAGTTTCCTAGAAAGGCTTCAGTGTCTCCTATCACCTGGTGCCTACATAACTTGCTGGGTTCCTAACCAAACCTTCCGTAGACTGTGGGCAGCAGTGAATCGATAACCCCCGTGCTGATTTCTCCCTCTGTTGGCCTCACCAAGTCCTGGCTTGACTTGTGCGCTGTCTTGGTGACAGATCAGGAAGGTGTTCAGAGAATGTGCTCTGTTCCATGAAGGTAGCTGACCCTTTGTCCCTTCTACCCCTACAACCCTCAGTATACACCAGGGTTGATCACTTAGTAATATACTTTTTAAAAATTTTTTAAATGCTTCTATTTTTGCATTTCATAACTTGAACAGTGGCTTTCACTTAGGGGAGATTTTTGTCCCTAGGGAACATTTGCCCATGTCTGGAGAAATTTTTGTCTTAATTGAGGAGGGGATCAGTATAGACTGTTGGAATAGTCTATATTGGGTAGATGCTATAATGGGTAGATGCTAGAGATGATGCTAAACATCCTGCAATGCACAGAACCGACCTCACAACAAAGCATCATGGGGCCCCAAGTATCAACAGTACTGAGGCTGAGAAACTCTACCCTAAATTGACATTACTTATGTATCTATAGAGGTTCCTAATACTCTCTAGGCTTTTTTGGGGAAGAGTTATGACTTCTTCCTCTCTGAGTGCCTAGTACCTAAGATGCTTCCTGGATCATGATTGCCATCTCGCATGAAGTTAGTGCAATTGATGATATTAAGACTGTCATAAATAACAAAATTACATGAGTGGAGAAATATATGCTAAGATATAGTACCCTCTATCAATAACATTTTTCCCCCTAGTTTTTTGTTTTAAAGTCATTGATTTGGACAAATCTCGAACCTAAATTTTAATCACAACTCATCCTGTACTCAATTTATAAGATAATTCTCCCTTATTGCAATGTTTATTTTATGCCACTGGATATATATGAATATGTATAATCCCTATTGGCTTTCAGATAAGTGGAATTAAATGAATTATATTTGCTGTCTATTTTTGCAAATGTGGAGCTCAGGCATCTCACTAAAATCTGAACTTCGCATGGGAGTGACTCCCCTTCCAGTTGGGGTGTGAAACAGTTGTGACTTTCATCTGGAGGCTTTCGTGATGAAAACATAAGTTCCCAAAGTGTGTCAATTGTTTTATCTTCAAGTAAAAAGCAAATATATTTCTTTACATATGTGTGAAAAGGGCCAACTATACATATTTTCTTATGCTTTTCTTTAGCCTTTCCTGAGTTTAAGATAAATGTACCTTCATATTTAGGAAGTTTATGAAGTTACAGAATGGATAATGGAAACTATTAATTTATTATAAGAGCTGTGAAACTACAAAAATTGAATTGACAAAAATAGAGAATATCAGCCAAAGTTCATAGTTTATTGAAGCAATGTAAGACTAACATAGTTCCGGTGTGTACACACACACACACACACACACACACACACACGCACTCACACACACACTATGAAAAAAGTTGGCAAGAGAATTGATGTAATCACCTTAGCATTAGATAAATCAAAAGTTACACTTTAAATATATTAAGGACCATTCTAAGAATTAATTTACCTAACAACTTCTTTAACTTCTAAATTTCTCTTCTCTGTGAGAAAGGAAATGATATATCACCAAGTCAGTTCTAATTGTGATTTTTTTCCTTCTCATGAGAACTAGTACACAAAATCATTACCCTGTGTTCAAATTTAAGAAACCATTACAAAATTTATGGTATTTATTATAACAGGAAGTACATTCCTTCTTCCCAGGGGGACATTACTTGGGTTCAGTGGAAGACAGCAAACAAAATTATTAAATATATCAGAGAAAAATATTGCAATTTTCTCAGTCCTTAATTACTTTAATATTAAAATTATGGCATTATACAAAGTCTCAGGTGGTACAGTCAAAAATTTATATTAAAATGCAAATGGGAGATTAAATAATTGAAGTTATTTAAATGTGTATTCTTTTTTCATACCTGCCTGAGTCTAGATTGTACAGACAAAGGTAATTTATTCTAAAACTTATGAAGCTTTTTTTAAAAAATATTATTCTCAACCAGACATTAATCATCTCTTTCTTCATCTCTCTTAATTTTGGACCACTTCATAATTTTTTTTTAATGACAAAATCTTTCTCAGTAAATAACCAGCTAGAATCAAATTAACTACAAAATTTTTATTTGAAAATTTACTCAGATTATGAATGTATGCAAATAAGCTCTGGCAAAGCATATGTATTTGTCCAAAATAAGAAATATTAGTAATACGAGCATGTATATATATCGTATTAATGTAATGGCCTGAATTTTCATATACACAAGAACCATTTAATCAACTTTTCTATGATTTATTAAGACCACCTCAAAATTGTAGCATATAAAATATGTTGCCATTTTTATCAGTGGCACATTTATATTCTCCACTAATAAAAATAAGGAGGAATTTTACTTAAAGGAGGGCAGCTGGAAATTTTTATTAAAAAATAATTCAAATATGTATGTCAGTAATATACTCATGATGCACTTTGGAGAAAAGCAAGAATGAGTTTTGTTTTTTTTTTTCTTACGGTATTTTCAATGTTAGATTTTGTCTAATAGAAACTTCTATCTTTCAAGAAATAGTTATGAAAATATATTACCCCATTATGTTCTTCAAATGGGTAGATCTCTTCATTTCCCAGAATCTGTGGTCACAGCAAATCCAGCAATAATTACTTAGCAAATTACTGACGTATTGAGTTATCCTTTTCTTCAGGGAAGGCACTGACATCTAGACTGTTTTGTTTTGTTTTTTTGGTATCTGCCAGTTTATGAAAGTGAGTTATAAATTCCCATCACTCTCCCATGAGCCAAAAGATAAGAATAGCATCCCGAGTGTCACTGGTGTCAGTCACACATACTAGACTGTAAGACTGTGCTTGGGAGGACATATTTTCTGTATGTTGACTAAGAAACGGCCTCTTCCTTTTGATTAACATTCATGGAAAAACAGGATGAGGTAGCTAAATCCTTGATCACCCAATAAATAATCACAGCTATTCAGCTGGAAGAGATAATATTGGGGAGAGGGATGAGACATTAATTCTACCTTCTTCCTGTTTAAAATATACCCTAAAATTGTTGCTCATTTATGGGAGAGCAGTTCTCAATTAGGGAGACAGAAAAGAATGGAAGAACCCAGATTTCCTTCCCATGTGGAGAGTTTTAAATAGTCACCTTTTGACAAAACAGTGATTCAAAGGAAAAAGAATTTCTTGGGTCTGATTAAAGTGGTGAAATGCATCTAAGTGGATTCTAAGTAAACTGACCTAAATTGTCTTTGTGAAAGGTCCTAATGATGCAAAAAGCAACGCTCTAAGGCTTATTTTGTACCCAGAAATGATCGGGCACCTGTTGTGGACACTAAGGGAGCCTAGGATTACTCCTTGCTTCTCATCTGCTCTCTAGCCTGTGCTTGCTAAACCCCCAGGGACAAGTCTGAGTCCTTAAATGTCTGGTTTTAACAAAGATTGTGCAGTTTAAAAGAGCCGTATTACTGACCTTAGATGGAGAAGCTTGTATGCTTTTGGATCCTTTCTGCCATGAACTGGTGTTATGATCCTGCTTGGGAGCTTAAGGCAGCATCCAAACCTTGGCTGTCTTTAAAAGATTCAGTAGAAAAATTCTGAATCAGACAGAGCTGGGTTTGTATACCAGTTTAGCTAGTCACAAGTTTTCAGTGTAGGAAAGTTATCAACAACTCTAAGTTTTAGCATTCACACTTCTAAAATAGAGAAATAATAGCATTTTTATTATAATTAAATGGGACACTTTTAAGTGTCTGGCATGTAGCAGATTCACAACTAATGCTAGTTTTCTTTCTCTTCATCTAATCATTTTCTTCCATTTTCTCTATGAATGAGAAATGCTACTAATATAATGGTTCAGGAACGTTATTAGTTTCCTTTTCTTCTTTCTTTTTTTGTTGAGTGTGTAATCCAGGTTACACGTTACTGTTATTCACAATCTCTGACATGTGCTGTGTTCCAAGCAATTTCTGTACAGACTCCTGGAACACCATCTGTAAATCACCGATTTCTTCTTTTGTCTATTTTCTGATGCCTGTTGCCTGGTGGAAACAAAAAGTCCCCATATAAAATATTTTTCCATCGTGATTGGAAATGGGGTAATTAAAATGACTCCATTACCACTATACATACAACATAGTACAAGAACACACAAAAGAAGCCGAAGGCGATATTATGCTAGTCAATAGCAGAGGACAAGAAGGAATGGGTGAGGAACGTCATTATCTTCGAGTCTGTACAGTGACGTGTGCGTCTATGCTGATGGCACCCTTCTCCCTGCCTTCCCAACTGCGGTGTCTCCTTTGTATAAGAAGAAAAGAAAGACATTGCCTTGACCATGAGTCATCTTTCCTGAGCAACAGAAAGAGATCCCTTCTATTCAGGAGGCACTAGGCTCATCACCCACCAGGCGGCACGGTAGTGGGCAGTAATTAGCTCATCTTTCCCATTCAGCTGTCATGCTGTCTACTCCATGTGTTCTATTCATTCTTGCTTTCCTATAGAGATACCAGGTAGGATTACTTTTTCTTCCTGAATAAACACTTATGAAAATCAATAAATAAAATTAGAGTTAGTCACCAAATACCTCTTGCCCAGGAAGATTATTTATATATCTATCTATATATGCACACACATTTTTAAGAAAAAAAGGTATATATATAGGTCCTGATTCTCCTTGGGTCAGTTCATAAGAGATGCTCACATAAATAGGAAATACCCTGTACAATAATATCCTTTCTCCTTTTCTGTCTTGCATAGAGTTGAAAACTGCAATTGTAAGGGTATCCACTGTCTTGTAAGGACTTTGTAAATGGTAACGAGGGCAAGCCTGAACCCTGATGTGGGTTCCAAAATTGAGAGATGATGCCACGGTGGCTCTCTCTGCACGTGTAGCTGCCTGAGTCACAGATCACATGGACCTTCATAACTTCCCTGCTGATGCCACTGCCCTTAGCCAGGTGTCCTGCTTTTCAGGAACCTGAGGTCACGCCAGCTCTCTAAATGTGTGCTCAGCTGTACCGTATGCTAGCAAGAAAAGAAAAGTCTATTTGACGTTGAATTATTTACTGGCGATTTTTCAGCAGCCTAACATCTAGTGAGTTTATAAATAAGGTGGGATCTGGTCCGGTTGTCATGAAAACGAGACACAAAGATTGAGACTCCGTGACCACGCCCATAAGTCCATTCACTTTGTTCCTTTCCCCCAATTTTCTGACTTCAGTCTTCTAACCTTGCTTCTAGCCCACGTGTTCAGAAATCCATGTGTATCACTACCTCAGACATCCCTTCATATTAAGTAAATGGCCAAGAACACAGTTTAACCGCTCTGCTCAGTGGGAGGATTTGACCATTGTCTGCCAGGCCTTCCTTGATGGCCCTGTTGTCCAGCAAATAGATTCAATGCACAATCTCTCTGCACGCATCATGTTAACTCAGTGATTTGTAATCAAGGGTATTCTCTTTTGTGAGGTTATTTGGGAGAAATCCCTAAAAGGCCACATATGTAAACCAAGAAAGAAGCATTAATATAAGAGGGAAGTGACAAAGCTATTCATTCAACATATCTTTGTGTCCTGGACCTTCTCAGGCCACATTTGTCATGCATTATTTTCAGTGTTAGGTGGCTTACTGCTGTGGCTGCCCAGGCCTGCCAGCTGGACGTTGGAATAACCCGGTCAGGATGGGCTGCTCTGTTTGCAGAGTCACTTCCACAGTCAGAGGATCACTCCTCAATGGGGCTGGTGCCACACCGATAGCTGTTTTAAAATCATGAGTAGTTCTCTGCCAGAGAACACCAAACCTGGCTTCAGTTCTTGTGACACCTGCTCTGTGACTCTGCCTTCTGTCTTACAAGAGATACCGGTAATACAGCACCTTATCTCCTCAGATATCTCTAGTGGTGTCAGCTCCATGGAGTCGTGCGACGTGAGTGAAAAGGCAGCTTCTACTGCAGCTTAGAAATGCTGCAGAACCCTTTTTGGCTCAGGGACTCCTGAGTCACCTGATAAATTCATTGGAAAAGCATTCCAGATGTAACATATGCCACATCCAGAAGCCAGTGGCCCAGCCAGCTTAAAGTCAGGTGGCACGATCATACAAGAAACCACCCTGTACTCTATAGCAGATGCGTAGGCATTCCTTGTACTTATCAGAGCCTAAGAATTGTTAATTCATTGACTTGATGTGGCGGGTCCCTTCCTCTTTGTGGGCCTCACTTCCCACCCTCTGCAATGTATGTGTCTTACTAAGGTACCCGGAATACTACTTCCTGATTAGAGAGATTCCAGTGAGCGTGATTGCGTGAATATGTTGACCAGCATCCTGTTCTATAGGAAATCAGGGTGTCAAAACCCCCTGTAGACTATACCAAGAACAGAAAAGTAAACATAGCCTTGGGGCAACACAGTAGTTGCCTACTGTTATCTTCTCCACAGAAGGAGACTTTACAGAGGAAAGTAAACAGAAGTTTGCACGTTGGTAAATTTTCAAAGCAGGCACGTGTTAATCACCAGCAGAGCAGCATGAAAGATGTTCTAAGCCATTTTCCAGTCATCAGGCCTCTTCGGGGGGAAGCAGCAGCCTGGCACCTAACACCAGGGACCGGTTTTGCATTTTTTTCAGGACTTCTTTGCATCATCTGTTGTTCAACATGATCTTTTCGAGTTCCATCCATGTCGTTGTATGAAGTTGTAAATTATTTATTCTTACTGCTCTACAGGATTCTGTTTGCGAATATATTATAGTTTATTCAGCTAACTGCTTACGCAAATCTGGATCTTCAATTTGAGGCTGTTATAAATGGTGCTTCTAAGGGACTCTCGTATGTGTCTTTTGTTAAATATTTACATAAATTTTTCTTTTGTATGTATGTAGGAGAGAAATCATTAAGTGGTAAGGTTTTGTATATATACAGCTTTCATATATATTGACTGTTGCCCTAATTTACACTTCACTTACATGTTGTGTATTAACATGCATGTATGTGTAAGATGCCAAATACCTGTCTCCACTCCGGTGTGCCAACACGTTCATAATACAATCCCAAATGGAATATTTTCCCTATTATCACAGATATGAAGGAGAAACCTTATATTTTGGGAAATATGAACTTAAGGATTTTAAAACTAACTACAATTATATCCATCATATCATACAGTGTCAGAATAAATTGTTTCCATATGATTTCCAATAAAATAAGTTTACTATATGAGTTATTTCATGCCGACATTTGGTGGCTTTCTCCTTTGCTGTTTTTGTTGTTTTTAACTGTTCAGGGTTGATACATTCTTGCCGCTCTACTTCACGTCACTACCATGTCTTGCCTAATCGGCAAGCTTGGTTTGCTTTCCCTTACTTTATGGCAAACCAGTGGAAGCCACCACTGGTGGATAACAGATTTATCTGGAGATTCGGGATAAGTTAAAGATGTGGGGTTGCAAGTGATGTCTTTTCTAGCTCCGTGGCAAGTTTGCATTTAAAACAAACTTTGTAAATTATCAGGCTGATTCCTTCCTCCTGAGGGATTTGTGACATGTTAGAAAAATGCATGATGTACTTTTGAAACCTTGAGAATTGTGTTCCACCCTCAGCATAAAACTATGATAAATATCGTAATCAGCACAAATTGGGCAAAACCAAATCATCGGGTTGGTGCTCTCATTTACAGAAACGACGATCTTTAGGTACATTTTCTTTGGAGGACTCTTGAATTTTCGTGTGTGTGTGTGTGTGTGTGTGTGTGTGTGTTTTGTTTATTTATGTTTTTGTTCTATCCTGTAAGAGCACAAAAAGTGTACATAAGGAGTTAGTTATATTGTTCGATGTTGAATTTTGACCCTACTTAAAAGCAACTAGGTCAATATTAAAAAACAAAGCAAATAGCCAAATTGTTGCTTTAGTTCTAGCCCATGGGCATTTCTGTTTGGGAATGATTGAGATTTTGTGCCTGGAGGGATGATTTTCCTACTGTATGGAGCCTGAGTCCTCTAAAATCCCAAGTAGTGACTGCCCTGTGCCTTCCGCATCAAGAGCTTACTCCTCAGCCTGGTGTTCTCAACCTTCTGCCATCTGGCTCATACATTTTTACATTACATCCTACTAACTCTCCTTTAAAACTCAACCATTGTCAGACTAAATCTCTCCCTTTTTTACTTAATATCTGAATTTCTCTACTCTTGTACTTTACACACTTTATTTAGAATATTTTTCTTGAATGTCCAATCACTCTTTATAAAAATCTTACCTATCATTGGACATTTTTTTTTTTGCCAATACTGTCTCCTTCCTATAAACTTTCCGTATCCTTAATACTGGATAAAATCTCTTAAGCTTTCAAATGTCCATTCTCTTTTCTCCTCTCTCTTCCTCTCCTCCCATCCCTTTCTCTCACAGCCTTTATTCTTTATGGTTGCATATCTGTACTTTTCAAGTTTAATATGGAAACTGTATATTTAGATTTACCTAAATGGTGTGACCTCATGAGTTTTTTTCTAAAAGTAACTACCCTAGTCAGTTCAACTGCCTACATTGTACTATTAAAAATATAAATCTTGGGACATAAATGAACATGACATAATTAAACTCAAAAATCTCAGTTTTCGGTTCATAATTGAGAGTATAAATTCCGAAATGATATATTTTTTAAGTATGGGGACATTTTTAGGAAATAATCCTCATCATAGACTATTATCTTTTCCAACAAAATTCAAGATGGTTCATAGACCTCATCCATCAGCTTTTCCCTTGCTATCATTCTGATAGGAAAAAAAAATTATAGATATTAGGAGGAAATTGAGAAAGACTGTTCCAAAGTGAAGAGAAAGGACTCCAGGCTCTTATAGTATTTACATGAATATATATATATAAGATACATTGGGAACAATTATAGTTAATCATACAGACATTTCGCTAACAAAGCCATTGCTACTCAATGCAAACTATTGTAAGTATCCTACAAAAAAATTAAAGTTTCGAATATATCATTTCTGATAAAAGAAAGCAAAATGGGTGGATCCCAAAGCACATTAAGATTTGAATTAAATAAAAAGAGGAACAGTTCCTTAAGTCACGCATATTGTGGTTTCTAAATTCCACCATATAGGAGACTTTCTTGGCATTTGTGGTGGGATTGTGTATCTAAGACGACAGCTTACTTAGTTGCACATAGTTAATTCCATATGCAAATTCTTACATTGTGCTTTCTTTATAAAGTTCCATAAGAAAATATTCTCTCCCAATATTATTTTAAAGAGTTTTTCTTTTAAAGGAAAAAACCAATATCTCGGGCTTCAAGGGCCTTGAGCTCAGTGTGAGTGTACTGAACAAATACAACAGGTAATAGGAAGGTATCTAAGCTTGGCCAAAAATTATTTGGCTAAATCACAATGATAGAAACATAATTCTTCATGTTTATCCTAATAAAAATCATATCTTTGGGAAGATTAAACACTATGCTAACAAACATTAGGCTACAAAGTTTATCAATTATTTATCAAGAAACTCTGAAAGATTTTACACTTAGAAAAATAGGCTCTGATAACTGAGAGACAAAAGGCATGCGTCTCACTGCCTTAAAATGGCTAGTTTATTTTGATGTGGTAATGGAGAACTGTGTTATTTATGGAACTTAATGACTAGATAGGTTATAAGTATTCAGGAAAATATATGTTGAATGAAAAGGAATTTTTACCTACAACACAAATCCATCACCGCCACCACCCTGACTCCCCCAAACCCCAACCCCCAGCCCTCTACCCCACCTTGGAGGTGATGTGTGATATGACTTCCCTCGTTGTTCAAAACAGGAAAAAGAATGTATTCACTTAATATACTACAATAACTGTTCCAGTCTCGTAATTTCCATATCTTAGTCATGGATGTAAAAGCGTAAGGGGATGAAATTAAGTGTGGTAACATTAAAACCATGAGATTGCAGCGATCGCATGTGAGACAACACACTATGGACAGTGGCGGGAAACCGTGCTGCCAGGTGACAACTCTGCCCCCTCCCTCCTCAGTAGTTCCCAAAGCATATTCTGTTAGCTGCGCATATGGCATACACTACTTCAGGAACAAAATAATGAGCAGAAATGTGCATCCATTCCTTTTGGGGACCGATGAATGTTCCCTGATTTTCAAACTCAAGCTAATGTTAAAAATGAACACTTTCCATGTTTGCATTTCTTTGCACTTCTGAGAAGCAGCTGAGGCCAGTAGCAGAAACACTAATATTCCACGAGAACAGCTGTTGTTATGGTATTTCTGGACGAGCTGCTTGCAGAAAGATTAAATCTCGCTGTAAAGCTTGCTTTTTTCTCCTAGAATTCTCAGCTCAATTTCACAAACTCGAAAGGTTTGAGTAGGTGAGATGCAATTGAGATAAGCAACCTGTCAGGTTATTCCTCTGAACTAAAACAGGCCTTTAAACTTTGTTCAGCTATACTGCATCTCCATTAAGAGCGAGTATTAAAGTCATGAATTACAGTAGAAGCCAGAAGTGAATACCTAATCCTCAGAAAATGAAAACTCCCAAAACTGGAAAAGAACATCAAGAGTGGAAGGAAAGAGTCCTGGAATTTTTTATTTTTCATTATCTGGAGAGAGATACATACATACACACACACACACACACACACACACACATGTATATGCATATATGTATATTTGACATCTATTGAAAATGCAGATTGCTGAAACCTCACTGAAAGACTTGCTACTCGTAAAATGAGAACCGACATAATAAGACGGGGAGATAACAAACAGCAAACCACTTCACTATCACCACCAAATACCACCATGTGTTTTAACATAATTTGACTGGACTGGTTGCTGCATAAACACATATATGGTTTTATTCCTAATAAGAAAACTGGTGGGAAGAGTTTTTGAAAATATCCTTCGTTCATTCTTGTATATCTTAGAAATAACTACTAAAATCTGATCTTGTTTGAAATGCCTTTTTTCAATGTAAAAGATAGAGTTAAAGAGGAAATGCAATCACTATAAAAGTGATATATTATTTTATATGTTATATTTACATGTATTTGATATATTAATTATTGAATATGGTCAAAATATACTTTAATATTTAACTTTTAACAAATAATTATATTTCAAAAATATAATTGGTAAGTAGTGCCAGTCAACCAAACTGCAAAAGTTAATTAAGTATCCACTATGTATTCTGGGCTCCCTGTTGACTTACAAGTAAAACATTCTATTGTAAAGAAGCATTTAATCAGTACATTAGGGAAAAATATAGTTATGTCCCCCAATTACTCAACATATTAAGAATTCCAGTCTTAAAAATTGTTTTCTATATATAAAAGTCCATGAGTTCATTAAAAGAAAAGTTTAATCTGGTTTGTAATTGCCAAGAAGAAATATTTTATGAACAAGACAACTGCTTGGTCTGAAAGTATTAAAATAAGCTGAAAGAAGCGAGAAGTCAGCTAGGATGACTGCGTCACTAACATGGGAAAGATCAAGTGACCTCAAATGTGGGCACTGGAAATAGCTTGACAATAATTGTGAGACCGATGATTAATAATAAAGTTTACAGGAAGTGATTGTTTCTGAATTTCTATGTCATAGATACCTATATACCCCCTAGATAATTTATCCAGGCATTGACATATATTTTTTTACACTGAAAATAACTGTCAGTGTGGAGACAGGAAGATGATTCAGGGAATGATAAGACTGAATTTAGTCCATCTGCCATATGAGGTAAGGGCATACCTGTAACAGGTAGATGTAACAGGTGTGTCGTAAGCCAAAGAACACATAGGAATTTCTTTCGGGTTACTCCGTATTCTGCACCTTCTCTCATGCCCGGCATCTATTAGATGCTCAATAATAATGATTTAACTTGTCCAACCAAAAGATATTTTCACTTCATCTTGACTTTCTTAATCCCATTATTGGTGCTAAACTCAGGTTCACGTGAGGGGAAAAGGATCACCTGTAATACAACTTAAAACAACCATCCTAAGTTCAAAATAAACAATAAATTTTGACCCTAAATTAGAAGGGATGAATGTTAAGTGAAAAATAAGTTATCTTATGTAATTTTGAAATAAATAAAGGAAGCTTCAAAAAGTAGGAAAATGGTCAAAAGTGGCAGTTACCTTTTAATGACATGATAAATTCTCTTTACCTAAAATAAATGACTGTCTGATAATTATTCCTCCCACTTTCATTCTTATTAAATATTGGAGGAATGGAAAGTAGATTTGCCTAAGTAAAATGATCAACTTTAATTGCTTCCCATCCGGCTTTTATTCCAGTCACTCTGTTGAAAACACTGTTTCGAAAAGGTCATCAATGACAAATTATTGATCAATTACATTATCATATTTGAACTTTTCATCTTTTTTTTCATATTTTTCACCTTTCAGACTTATTTGCATCTGAATTAAACTGGTTGTTCCATCACATATTCAGTCATCCATCCATCCATCGATCCGTCCATCCATTCATCTATATTGACAATATTGACAATTCTAAGGACTAAGCCATTGTGATCTTAAAATCACCTCACTTGACGTCTCCTCTTCCTCATGAACCATTTATAATTACTTTCCAATATTTTTAAATGCTATTGCCACCACGAGGCATACCTGTTTCTCCTTTTCCTACCATACTAATTTAAATTCTTAACTTTATTAAAGGTCTTTTTAATAATACCTTCAATTTTCTTGATAATTATAATTCTCTCTTAAAAATGCTATAAACTCCTTTCAAAGAACTCATTAAAAACACCCGTGATCAAGCTACTCCATGGTTTAAAACCTTAAAATAGCTTCTCACTGGCGTAGAAGTATAGTATTCACCAGGTCCTGAAAACAATCTGTGCTTGTACGTTATTTTTCTTCTCACCATTGTTTGCTTTTGTGTCTGCGTGGTAAAATATACATAACATAAAATTTACTTCCACCACCTACTTTTACACATCAAAATATTATCCATCTCGCGAGATGTTTCAAAAATCTTTAATAAACCACCACGGTAAATTCTTTTATCATCCTCTATGTAAAGCACATGTGCTCCTTATAACATTTTGATCCTCTTCTGCTGTCGCATGAGGACCTGTGCTTTAGTTTTGAGTAGGTGTTATTTCTTTCAAAAGCACTTTATACCTAAGAGCATAGTTAGTACTCACCAGCAAGAATTTAAGAAGGAATATTCACTTTGTCAAACAGTAGGATTACAACTGAGGAAATTCCTAAATATAATATTGGTTATAACCTGCTAATCACTTTTCATGGTAAATTACATTTCCCATGAAAGGTATTCTCGTTATGAACTTTGAGACAGATAAAGTGATTCCTACACTGAAATGCATGTTGGATACTTTGGAAGAAACATGGACAACAGATGTAGCCTTGGATACTCAGATCCTTGTGATCTGTATAAAAGAGGAAAAATAAATAGCTTCTCAAAAAATCAGCTTTGGGGACAGAAAAATGGTTTTTTTTAAAGAAACAGTCCAATGCGTCCCCTCGGGGACTGTCACCATAGCTACAGATAACTACAAACTTTCGGTCAGGTCACGACTATCAGAGAAGAGAGGAAAAAGGTAAAATAAAAATATCAAGGCTAGAAAATATTTCACATAATTAAAAGTAAGAAATCTGGGTACTGTAGCTCTGTAAATACAGGTTTCTCTCGGCATTCCTTAAATGATAGATTAAAAAAAAAATCAGGTCATTGCAACTTTACTATATAGAAAGAATGACAGGGTAAATATCCTTCACTAGAGATTTCTCTTCTCCAGAATTAAATGGTTTGAAAATCTTTTAGTGTTATTTCATGTGTTAAAAAAAATTACAATGTTCCTACCATAAATCTAAATTCCAGGTTACACTCTTGTAATGGATTATTTACATAGAATTTATATTTCTAACTAAAATATTTTTATGTTAAATGGTAATGAATGCATATTCACAAGGGTCAAGCATGACCCAGTATTATCTAGTTCTAAAATAAACGAGTGAGATTATAGCATTCCTAATAGAAATTGATGCTTTCAATGTATAGTGACAACCTTTGACCTTTGGAATTTTCTTTTTTCCACTGCTGCCAACTTCTGAAAGAAGAAAAAGAAAATAAAAACCTTAGAGATTCTAAGCAGCTTTGGACTTTGAAATACTAATAAAACATTACGTTTGAAATCCCTTTGTACACTACAACAAAGAGATAAAAGTTTTATCATAGTCAGGATATGACAACTTCAGCAGAAGTGTTCAAGGAAATAATTTTGGATAAAATTAAGCCAAAAAAAAATCGTCCAAGGAAAGAAGGTTGCTAGAATGTTCTTTGTCGAAAGCTGACTTTTCAACTAATATGTATAGATTTAAATTAATGATTCCTTAAGTAATTTACTCTATGCAAATGAGAAATTATATGCCCCGTAAGCAGGTTTGGTTTGATCATAGCAGATTCTCGAGAAAATGGAAATTAGGAGACAGTTTATTGGAAGTAGTTCGTGTCTTTCCCTGAAAACACAAAAACAAAGCAAATCACGAGTCAAATAGTTCACCAATCACAGGCAGTTCACAAGCTATTAGTGTAGAAAATTTTTCCAAGTACATTTTTTAATTTGTCGTAATACTACAAGTCAATTATTGTGCTTATTTTTCTGAGTTTTCCGTTAAGTGTATTTTGGAAACACTGCCGCGTCTTTTGCATTATCTTCGTTTCTGATCGTCAGGTGGTCTGTGCTTCACAATGAAGTGTCTTACATAACAACCTCCCGGTGGAGGTGGCTTCCATGTTCTCCTGTGACCGCTGCCATTTATGGCGGTCTCAGTCAGGTTGGGTCCTGGTTGTATGGTCTGCAGATATGAGTCAGCTCCCCTCTTCCAAACCCCCACTTTACCTCGTGTTCTGTGGTGTTCGCCCTTCTCTCTTGGCTGACAAGGCACACTAAATCAGATCACTGTGATTCAAACATTATTTGGTGCTGCTTTCAAAGCTACGGCATTCACTTTTAGGAAAATCAGTATTCGCTTGATGTCTAAAGGAGGTTGAGTATGGTCTTTATTATCACTACATTTTGGTTCAAATTTTCTCAGTATTCTTCACACTTGTGGTTTTATGTTTGGACAGTTAGTATTGTGTTTTTAAGTTTATTTTGTTTACTTATTCCTTTGCTTTGTTTCCAAGAAGCTGGTGGAATAAAACCCTTTACTCTGGCATCCTAAATCAGCAATATTTGCATTTCCAAGGGTTTCAGTTTTAAGGACAGGGGGCTGGGGACTCTGGCCCTCCCATCATAACATCAGCGCTCTATTCTCTGCCAATGTCTTTACCCTTAATTGATTTGGAATAAGTCAGAAAGCTCTAGAAATGTTGGTGAGTGTCTGAGATCAAGAGAAGATGAGCACAGGGCCAAAGGGCATGTAAGAAGGGACAGGGGTCCTCACAGTGTCCCACGAGGAGTGGTGGCAGCACAGCCCAGCACTGCTGGGCGCTCCAGCTCTCTCCTTGCAGCCAATGACTGGGTACTCTCTACATTTTACTGTATTATTTATGGTATATATTGATTTCAACCTTATTATGCAAACATAGGTGTTCAACCAATAAGAGTAAAAGCATTTTATATTGCTCTGTGCAGTTTATATTCATTGGCTCTATCATGGCAAAAATGTCAGGCATTGGACTGCATTCTTAAAGATTTGAATTTGTATAATTATGTATTCAGTAAAGAATCATTTAGTGCGGTGACTCTATTTATGTATCCAGTGTATTTATGTCACAGAAAAAGACGTATTTTATTTTTTTCTACACCCAGAACTGCTATGTGGTGTTGTGTACCTTTTCTGTGGTGTCAGTAGCGAGAGTTGATATGTTATCACTCTATTACATTAAGGCTCTGACATGTAAGGTCTATACATCGTCGAATAACCCGAAACTAAATAGCAGACTCGCTTAGAGTGGCTTATCACACTGCCTTTCTCGGCAATAGATCTTAACATCATGCGTTTAATGTCTGACCATTATAGATGAAATACACAGCCTTGCTGAGACACACCACCGGGGAGAGCTGTGTCTTGAAATAGTGTTTTGGTCCGATATTAGGCCTGTCTTCTTTGATGCCAAAGTGGTCTGAAATAATTTATACATTTCCCAGGTGGTAGAGAAAAAGCACGCTGGGAAATAGCTTGCTCATTCACAGTATCTGAAAATTTACTTGATTTGTGAAAATGTGCCTTAAAGAAAAGTTACCATAGCCAGAAAATTAAGTTTAAACGTTCCAAGCCTCCCTGCTTCGTCTCTGCTGCATCCTCTAACTCTCTGTATTACTCTTTTACGTCGCATCTGTCTCGGAAACTATATCACGCTATTTATTTTAATGGTCGTGCTTTGGCAACCTGTTCTGTATAGTCATCACATTTTAAATGAAATAGTTTGCGTGTGTGTTTTCTGACATGAGGAAATGCTGAATTCATAGCATCGCGTTGATCAGTAGCATAATTTTATCCTGGCCAATTTTAACCCACATCATCAGGATCTTTAATATCATCTTTCTGTGTCAGATTTAAAAAGTCATCCTTCTGAGTTTTTATAGTTACTTTTAAGAATGCCTCACAAGACATTGATTTGCACTTATATAACCTTCTTTTAGTCTTACTGAGTTAAAATATTAATTTTGAAAAACATTATTATGTAAAATTAGATAATGTTTATTGTCTGAAATATACTATATACTTTAAAATATTATTTAATCAGTAAAACAATTATATAGCTTATTACCAATTTTTTTTTTTTTAGAAAATATAATGAAGGCTAAGAAAAGTTTTAAATCCTTCCCAAAGTCATGCAGCTACCTATAGCAAATACTTTGAACTATCTCATATTTTTTTCAAAAATTAGCATGTGCTCTTAGTCTTAATGGATTGAATTTCCTTTCATTTAAACAACAAAACAGAGTAACAACATTTCAAAATAACCGATATGAGTATTTCCAGTTTGTAAACTAATAAAACATACAAATTAAAGTAAATGCACCCTTGTATTTTGCAGTACCATAAAATTTGTTTCTACTCTCATATACCTGCTTCTCTATAATTGATTATTCCTGAGCTAAAATATTTTTCTTTAATAGCCAACTTAGATTTCACTTTTGTGAAACTATCTCCCATAGTGATCCCCAAACCTCATCTTTCTCATCTTCATATACATTGTACTGTACAACTGTCACATGAATATTCACTTTTCTAGCTCTAATTTTTAGTGTGACAGAATTTAGGTTTCATTAGCAATACTTGATGATGACATACACAAAATTCTTTTCATAATTCTCACTTGTTTGGCCACCCCAAATAGGTTATAAGTTTTTTGTGGACAAGGACATGTCATGTATAGGTGACTTATTTAAGCTTTGTTAGTAATTAGCTCATTTTAAGGAGATATAAAAAAAAAAGAAAACCTAGGAAAATGAAAACGTATACAGAATATTCTAATAACTATTTTGTTTGGGGCAAGAAAAGAAAGTCTTGTTGTTTATATATATAAAACGAATGTTTCAATTCTCAATACCTAATTGATAAGAAGTAATTTTATACTTATCAAAGATCTTATAAAATCACTGTCTAAAAATTAATCTTTCTCTCCCTAACATTGACCAAATAGGCCATGATATATTAATTAGATCCCCAGTCCTCCAAACGGGTCTCAAGAAGTGGTGAAGCCATGTCAATAAGTTTTGACTTCCACCCTTATGATCTTAGAGGAATTAGACCGCCAGGCAAGGTAAAGAAGTGAGAGAGATGGAATATGCCCCACCACAGAGCAGTCTGCAGAGTGCAATGATTTGAATCTTGTGGAATTCAGGATCATGTTATAGTGAAACACATTATATCCCAATTATTACTGAAAAACCCAGAGGAAATTGGTTCGTTTGTTTAACGTAAAAGAAATAGAATCATTATTTTTAAAAAAGTGCTGAACTAAAATTTTTCCAAATTTTCACAATTTTTAGTTTATTTGAACACAGTAATATAAATTAATAGCTTCATGATTTCATGTCCAAATTTATCATTTAAAATGTACACTTTAAAGAGCACACACATGACTTCAACAGCGACTAAAATTCATATGGAGATTGATAATATCATCTTGTACACATAACCAGTTTAGCAAATTTCTGAAATCCGTGGTACAAATGAGTCTCATTTTTCTCTAATCATTTATTCAACCACGTTTTGATGAATCTTTTCTTTCTATTAGTGAGTTCTCAGGTTAAGTTCACAAATATCCAATCACTTAAAAAAAAAAAAACTTAAAAAAATAACCCCTTTTACTTGAGATCATAGCTAGTTTACAGCCCTTTTCTATACTTCTATACTTTAACTGCTCCGAATATCAATGTAGAGGGTTTGCTCTGATAACTTAGTGGAAAAGAGATGAGCATAGCATGCTTTTCAATCCTTGGCCACATCCTTTACCTTTGCAGTGGAAGAAAAACTATAGTCTCTTGTTCTTTTGATATGTAGGAAAAGAGAGAGGGCCGTGGTTATCTTCTTTAACCAATGCCGGTTGGTGTTGTAAAAATACCTCCTGTCCTTTTGGGCCACTAGTGGTTTCACCTGCCACTGGCCTCTGCTTACACAGTAACCCATTACGTACCCTGTCCATGAATATCTTGGGGGAAAAAAGGGGCAGGCCTAAAATTTTAGCGGTTCAGCAATTTAGAGATTGTGTCACCCTCTCCCCTTTCTCTGAAAAGCCCTGCATTTTAAAAGTGTCCTGTAACTGTCCACATACTTGGGTAGCTATAGAAGTGGGGGGTACGCTCATCCACGGTGGGGAATGGAAAACGACATCATTTCTCATGCACCACTAAACCACTAACTTAATGTTACGATGAATCTCTAACCGCCTTTACTATGATTTTTGTTATTCACGTAGACTTGATTTCTG
The DNA here is from genome assembly GCF_000151845.1 of Pteropus vampyrus. Taxonomy (NCBI): domain Eukaryota; kingdom Metazoa; phylum Chordata; class Mammalia; order Chiroptera; family Pteropodidae; genus Pteropus; species Pteropus vampyrus. The sequence continues at coordinate 2,903,700 of NW_011888900.1, forward strand.
CTCACCCTAGAATATGAGGTAATTGATGACTTTTTACCTTCAGTTTTGGACTCTGTTCACCAACTCTAAAGCAGAAATCATGTTTAATATTTTTTCTATAGCTTAGCCAATGTGTTTTGTTTAAACGAGCATAATAGCAAAGCTGGAGTTTTTGAAACCCTGTGTCGTCCAAGACATTTTTTGAAAATTTATTTTCAGACATTTAAACATTTACTATGTACTAGGCATTTCTGAGAGGGGGAAAAAAAAAAGCAGATTCTTAGTCTTTAATGAGTTTGGAAAGCAAAAACGTAGCTATACTGCAGTTGGTTTTTTTAAATGTTATAAAGGAATATTTAATTGAGCAGTACCTGCAGGTGAGCAGATTTTGAGGACAGAAAGGGGAGAAGAGAAAGGAAATGATGAGAGTAAATTATACCACACTGGGAGTTTGGACTTGATATTATGGTACATGAGTGTACGTTACAGGTTTAGAGACAGGATAATTAAATAATTAGAGGTATTTAAAAACATTCATCTGTTCCTTATTTTGAAGTTTTCCTGGTTTCAGTTTTTAAGACATCAATCTGCCTGGAACTTTGTGCATGTTATTATATGTCACGAAGCAAAACTATATAAATCTAGAATACTAGTTGATGCATTTTAATATAATACATACCTCTCACAAAGAATTTTAGACTCGAAAAATACAGATTAATTTCTAAAGCTGTTAAGTTCTTTTTATTTTTAATTTTTAGGGATATATCAGAATATATGTTCTCATTTAAAAGACAAGACATAGTTTGAACTATAAAATAGTCGTGAGGCATAAGGAAGACTAACATGGCAGAAAGCCAAAGTCGGATGATTTTGCTTTGCAAATAATGAGAAAACTATAAATTACTAATTGAGTGCCTTGCTGTATTCATTTTGCTCATTTCTCATTCAGAACATTATAAAATAACACATTCAACAAACTACTATATGCAGAGAGCAATCCATTTCTAATCCTTTATGTCTGTAGATCCCCGCTGATATCAGCGTTAAAATATTTACTGCCCTGAGCTCCACTAAGGTGTGGTGCCATGTAAATATGAATCCTTTATTGACCTATGGGGCCATGACATGAATAATTTCATGTGGAACAGGTAATTATTTCTTAACTAGTTGATTTTTTTCCCCTTTCCTATGCTGAATACAATATCTGTAGTTACTTACTTCTATGTCCTACAATGTCCAAACTCCTTCCTCCTTCAGAGGTCTTCTGGGAAAGGAAGTAGAAGGCTATGTGGACCCCAACCGTCTGTGTCCATTAGACCTGTGAACTGCATACTTAAACAAACCACCTCCTCGAGACAACCCCCATGTGGGCTTCAGAGAGCAATAGTCTCTACTTGTCAGATAAGCTCAGAAATATTACATGAGTTAAACTATGAGAGAGCCGAAAAAAATGATGAACAACAAACAGTAAGAAAATGCAACCACACAGCCAAATACGATCTTTAATTTGTAGACCTGACACCCCAGCCCAGAGCTCAAGACGCACCACGGGGACAGAAGTGGGAAACGCAGCCGCGTGTGTGGAAAACGTTCCAGACATGTACTTGTTTTCTTTAACCTTCAAAATTGCCCTGACGTTTAATTTTAAAAGTGAACAAACTAAACTTGTGGCATTTTTTGGTAAACTGCCCAAGTTCACATAGCAATTATATGGTGAAATCAGGATTCAGCCCCTAATTTTCAGAAGCATTCTATCCACCACCCACATTCAATGTCAACGAATCGTTAAAATATAGGGATATGTTTTTCTTGCCTTTAATATTAAATAGTTCTAAATTCTGTTGAAAAGCCATGGTGAGAGAGCATATGTCCCAGGCTTTACTTGTACCATTATTTTAGTACCTACTTCACAGTGAGATTTTTTTTTTTTTTTACTGTTATTTGCAAGCATGAGTTTATATTACAAGCTCATCTCTATATCTACGCTAACGCTAAGAGCACAGTAAATTTAAAAATTTGTTAAATTGATTTTTGGTGGCAGCATTGAATTTCACTCCAGATCTGCATAAACAAAATATAAACAAAATATAAAGAGCAGAAGTCCACAGTAATTCAAATTTTTGTTTTTGAGCCATTTTTCTTCTCTATACATTTCCCTTTTTTCAGTTGTTTAAATTTATTTCATCATGAATTCAAAATTGTGTATGAAGAGAATTTTAGAATTGTGTATATGGCTTCAATAGTTTCCAGTTGTTTCTAATCGCAATATATTTATCTTCTCTTTGTTTTCTCCTATTTTAAAACCAAGTATCAAAAAGATGCAGAAATAACAACCAAACAATAGTGAAACTCACTCTCAATCCAAGGTAAATAAGGAGAAAAATTGTTGAAATTTTTGATCAACAAAATAAGCCAAAGGCAAATGACAAAGAACCATTTATATGTTTATAATTTTGCTTATAATCAAATAATGGTCAGGTGATTGTTTGAAAAACAATGACTTGCTAACCAAAGGAAATCACATATACATAATAGATAAATCACATAAACATAGATCTAAGAAGCATATCTTTTGACTATCATTATTAATTACCTCATACAATATTTTTAAATCAATTGAATTTAGTGGGGATAGTGCAGAGGTATTATTTATATTTTGCCACACTTGATTTTGGCAATTTAAAAGTCTAGTTTTAATAAATTTAATCAATGCATATTATTTTCACTTGGGTCTTTTGCTTTATGTAAATGTAGCACCTCTTTAATCTTTATTTTTGTTTGTATATTTATAAATTGATATTTTTATCATTTAAAGCAAAAATTAATAATATAATTTAGATTATTTTTTATTGAGATAAGAATTAGTAAATAAACAGCAGAAAAGTTAATAAAGGAAAAGAGGAAAGTATAATATTTATAAATTTAATACATAACAAAGTGACATTTTAAATCATTGTGGGAAAGCTTAGTTTGGGGAAGGGAGCACTGTAAGGCACAAAACTGACAGATTTAAATATATCAGAATGTTTTAAAATATGTATTTAAAAAACACCAAGTAACATGATACATTATAGGCTGCTGAAGATCTTTGTGATATGAATAATATAAAATTATAGAATATATGAAGAGCCTATACAAATTAGTAAGAAAAAGATAATTCAATTTTTAAAATGGTCCAATTATATTACCAGGCAATTCACGCAAGACATACAAATAGCCAATGAAATATAAAAATTGCTAAAACCCACTGTGAATCAGATTACTAAAAATACAATATTTTCAAAGAATAAAATATTGGGGGGAAAAAAACCCTAATGCGGTTAAAGGTTTGAGGGAGAAAGTGCATTCATATTAAGAGGTTTACAAAGAGATTTAACCATTTTATTTGCTTCGGAGAAAGTGTCATGCCATCTGACCTAGCAATTTCATTTTTGTGAATATTTTCTACAGAAATACCTGTATGCGAATGCAAAGATTTTGTACAAGAGCAAATTGTTTATGATAGCAAAAACTAGGAAACAGATTTATTATTCATTAATAAAATGATCATTAACATTTTTCTATGTCCCAACTGGAAAATGCTGTGGAACCATTAAAAATGTGGTACGTCTATGTGTTATGGCAGAGAAAACAAGCAAGTTATAATAAACAATATGTATAGTTTGATCCAATTTATGAAAGCGAGAAAAAATTAGATAAATCTATGGATACGTGGCTATATAAAGATAGGTATGAATACATAAGAAAGCTAAATATACAAAAAAGAATTTTGAAAAAAATGAACAGCATCTGGGAAAAAATAAAATGAACTTTTTACTTTATAAAAGATTCATAATAAATGATTAATGTATTTTAACAAAACAAGATTGAATACAAAATAGAATTTCAAAAAATGGATTATAAATAAAATTTTAGAAGTTCTTATAAGAAAAAATTAGACAAAAATTATTTGAAAGAAGTTTTTAGAGTCTGAAGATAAAAGCTAAATATTTTTAAAGTTTTAATGTGAAAAATCTATTGTGAATAAGATGACCTTTTTAAACTATGCAAATTATATCTACTTAAGAGAACAGGACTGCTAGGTTTTATTTTTACACTTTCTCTGAGACTTCACAACATTTTGAAGCAAGGAGCTGCCAGGAATTTTGAAAACTAAGCTGCCTTCATTTGATTTCTATGCAAAAGATGTTTAAAAGAATTTCAGACATTAGTTTGACTTCCAAGTGAGAGCGAACCATCTGAGTCACTTCCAGTTAGTTGACAAAGGTGAAACCAATTAATCACGTGTTTCTCTAGAAGCATTTCATACAGAGCTAATCTGGAAGAGTACAGTCATGCTCTCTGAGAATGCATAAGATGATACAGAAGAAACAGATTTGTAATATATTAGAGAAAAAATAAATTATCCACCATTACTAAAAATGATAGAACGCTGTTATAACTGGCCAACAATTTTTAATTTTTATCCATAGATCTCTAAATATCTTGGTAATACTCTTAAATCAGAAATGGTAACTTAGCAAAAAATTTATTAACAAGCGACAAGAATCATTGACACACAAGCTATTGCTCCTAGGATTAGTTGCACAAAACAACCAATTTTCAGAATTGTTTTCCTGTTAGGTAATTTATTATCAAAGCCTTCAAGCTCTTTTTTAATACATTTGGAAACGTATCTATGAAGTTATTTTAAAAATATAGACCATATTTAAATGTACATTCGTTAATAAATATAATTATTAAAACTATTATTTAACGAAGAGGTCAATTAGTTGCTAATTTCAGGAATGACAAACAGGTTGGTAAACTGCAATTTGGTAAACAGCAATAGATGATCAAGAATTTGAAACAAGAAGATTTTAATGAAAAGATAGCTCATATAGACTTTAATTTTTATCCACATATAGGGAAACAATATATTTGAACATTTATTCTAATATCATACCTCTTATATACATTCACAATGCAAAATTACATAACTTTCTTTAAACTTTTTTGATGATAAAATAATGTGGCTTATCTAGGTTTTCTTGATTACTTCATGTCTTAAAAAAAAAAAAAAGTTCGCTTTGGTCATTCTTTTATTTTCCTGGCAGTAGCATAGAGCATTGCAATTGTAGTTGATAAAATTACATAAGAATGATCTTGATTGATTGTAGATCACGTGGTGGTCAGCTGGGTCACCTACACTTAAAATTCAAACAGAAAGCCAGAAAAAAAAAAATCACTCCAACAATGAAAAATAGTGTTGGATTGGCTGCCATCTCAGTACAGAAGAAGAAAGAGGAAAATGGTGAATTTGAGATATTCACTCTTCAGAGGTGCTCTATCCTCAAGAGGTCTTTTCCTAGTTATGGTCCATAGGGATGCTCCGATGTGACCCCAGACTCTCCTTCAGGGAACTACGTTGCCCCAGCTGCTAAGGGGGCCTTCAGCTCTCAGCCCCACCCCAACTTGTTTCAGCTGCCAACTTGCACTTGGCCCAAGTCCACACTACCTCTCTGGGCAGCCCCCACCCCTGTGACTGAGACATGAGGATGAAGGTAGAAAGAGGTCTTAAAGACTTGGTAGTCCTGGCCCAACTCTGGACACCTCTGTAGGGACATTTTAGCTCTAGAGCAGCCCACGGAGGGTTCTCTTGCGGCAGGAGTTAGGCTGGGACCCCATCTGCTTCTCCCTCTTCCTCTCCTGCTTTCTCCTCCTCCTCCGCAGGTACCAAGAACACTTCCTAAATGCTCAGCTCATGACAGAGATGCTTTCCAGAGAATTTAGCCTGTCACGTGTCTAACGTCCCTTCTAGAGGATTTCCACTGTCCTGAGAGTCATGTACTGTCGTGACGTGTGTTAGAATTTTTCTCATAAAATTGTGAGAAGGCAAGCATTATTGATGAGCCCAAGGAAAACACAGAACCGCAAACACTTCACTCTCAGGCCTCCTGCTAGGGAGAACACAGAACGGAAGTATTTGTTTATTGTTTGATTTATCCACTGATCTATGTGACTAAGACCGTGTATCTTTAATTTCCTCTGGGATCCAGGCAAGGGTTTAGTAGTGGTGGTGGTCTAAACAAAGAAATGAATCCCATTCTAGGAACTTTCGATTTTGCTGACAATGTTATTTGTCTAACAACCTGTGTGATGAAATTGTTTTTAAGTTTTACGACTAGAATTAAAATTTTTCATAATTACTGTGGGAATTATTTATGGATTTTGTATTCTAAACCAGGTAGATTGCTTTAAAACATACAATGAAATATTTAGGATTTATAGATGTGAGAGGGAAAATAGCAAATTTTTTGACAGGTGCATAGAGAAATTAGCAAAATAATTTTCATTGACTTTCTTCAGATGTCACCTTTCCCCTTGCTGAGAAGTGACACTCTGCAACATTTTTTAAAAAGGCCTTTAAAATCTCTTTTTTAAACCGCAGTAAAAGACATTGTATAACACATTTTTGTTTTGAAATATATGTAGAGTTATGACTTTTATAGAACACAGATGTACATGTCTATTTCTATCATCTATTAGTCAGCTGCAATTACAGTTCTTTTTAAAACCATATACTTTAAGGCATACTTCAACGCCCCACGTCTCTTTACGTTCAGAGTGAACACAGAATATTTAAGATGTTACGTGATAATTCAAAAAAGGTGCATGAAATATTTCTGCTAACACAAAATGAACACAAGATGAAAAGTCTACTGCTAACACATGTAAAACATATTACTTTAGTTTTAATGTATTAATATAAGAATAATCTATTAAATACATTATATTAAATATGCTAATATATTAATATAGGAACAACTTCTTGTAAAATACATTAACACATGTCATATTTTTCTTCTATTAATCAAGAGGGAAACAGTCTAATTAATTAAGTGAATTACAATTACAATTCAATGGCCTTTTTGTTTCCTGTTTCATGAATAAATTTTTGATTTCAGTAGTTAATATAAGCTTCTAGAACGTAGAAGCAATGATCGAATAGGCTCATACCTAACCCAAAACTGCAGAGCTGAGAAAAATTATTTAATCAGGCAATATTATGCTAATATAAATGATCTGATTTATATTTATAAACATATTAATTTAAACATCACTCTTTACAAGGTTTCTTTTTAGAAGACTGTCCTAATGCTCTGTCTTAAAATTAGACGAAAACAAGTACTTTGTTTAACAAATGAAAATATATTAGATGTGCAGTAGGCTTCAATTTTGGACAAACATTCTTTCATTGGTAAATTTTAAACCTCTGGAGGAAAAAACTACAGTGATAATACAATCATAATGATCCCTAAAAATCAAATGTAAAATTGAATTTAGTAAAAAGACAGACATCAGCGTGGTGATAAGATTCATGTATTAAGTAGGTGGAGTTATGCCAACTAAATCATTCAGGAAAATGTACTTACTTGATAAATACAATTACTCGATAAATACAATTCGGAAAGTGAAAAAATCCAAATAACTGAAAATAAAAAAAAATATTTTAAAGTTGTCTTTATAGAACAGGCTTTCCTTTTCAAAAACAAAGAATTTAAAAAGTAGAACATTATGTTAGAAATGCTTTGATCTATTTTAAATGCCCCCATTAACAGTTTTTTAGAAAAATTCATCATTTTCTCCATTCTTACACATTGGAAAACTACAGCCAATATGATCCCACTTTTCACTGTCTGAGAATTTGGTTCCTGCTTTCTGTTTGAATGGTAAGTGTTGGTGACGGGCTGACTCACCAAATGATCCACAATCCGATCAAGGTTATGTTTCAATTTAATATTTGCCATTTTAAGAGAAGATTTCACTCGGAACAGGAACTTCAATCTGATCTGTAAATGGACAGTTCTAGTTTTCCTAGAACAATGACACGATGAAAATCATGGGCCCCCCAAAATTAGGTTTAAAAACAGAAAAAGCTTGTCTATTATAGAACTTAATTTGGTCTTTAGTGGCCAGTTACGTTTCGTCACTTCAGAATTTTCCTTTTCAATGCATATTTCATCGCCTAATCACTATAAGTACATGTGGCATCAAGGCACTGTGGCTGGAGCCACATCTGGTACCTATTTGCACGTGTTGTGATATACATCACCTCATCTGGTCATCAGTCATCGGCATGTGACTCAGTCTGTTTCTGCAGCTGTAACAAAATGCCGTAGACCGGGTGGCTTAAAATCAACAGAAATATATTTCTCACAGCTCTGGAGCCTGGAAGTCTGAGATGAGGATGCCAGTGTGATCGGCAAGGGAGCTCTTCCAAGTGGCAGACTTGCTTTCATAGCAGAAGGAGACGAGGGAGTTTTCTCAGGCACACTTTATGGACACTAATCCTATTCACGACTTAGTCACCTTCCAAAGGCCCCACCCCCTAATACCATCACCTTAGGAGTTAGGTTTCAACATGTGAATTTTGGAGGGACACATTCAGACTGTAGCAGCATCTATTACTGATGGACTCTTCTGAAGCTTATCTCATCTGTTCCCGTGTCCTTTCTCCCTGAGGCACGCCCTCTCATAGCCATGCACTCTTCTGTGGACTCATACACCCAATGTCAGCACCTTTGTGAGATCCTGGAAACGCATAGTACCCAGAGACTCAGGGAGACACATCAGGGCTGCTCCAGCTCCCCTGTCCTGGAGATTCCATGCAAATATCTAAATTATCAATTTGAGTAAGGAACAGAGAGGGACATTATTATGGACACCAACTCTTAAGGACGATTTCCCAAGGATACCACATGACGCTGTCATTCTATTGCATCCATTCTATTGACCGGAGCTTAAATGCTTGGTCACCTCCAGGTACAGGAGGCTTGCAAATGTGGTCTTTGGATGGCTATATGCCTCGATACAAGTTCTACTATTAGGGAAGGAAAGAAGAATGAACATGCAGTCTACACCTTTGGTCATCCAAATACCGGGGCTCATGTTTCTTCCTCTGCACACACAACTCTCGTCTCAAGGTTGCTGATCTATTGTCCCGTCGATAGACTGCACTGGCTCGACTGCATTGCCGAGCACTTAGAAACTTAATTCTCACCCTCTGCGTTCATTGGGAAAGAGGGAGCCATTCCCCCAGCCTCCTAACTAAAGAGAGATCATATTAAATTCTCTAAGCTGTAGATTGTCTCCACTGACTTGAAGTAAAGGGGAAACCCAATCACCCCAAACTTCACCCCACATAGATATTTCTAAAGATATTTTCTTTTAAACTTTTTACTTTTAATATAAGTAAAGCATGTGCAATCATGTAACTAGTTTTAGGTTTTCACCTTTTTCAAGATCTCTAGAGTGGTCGAACTCATTTCACACATATTACTGTCTGATATCTATCACTGTTTAGTGTCCCAGTTATACATTCCGTTATAAAATCCTATTGGTTTACTCTTTTGAGATGAACCAAATATTTCTTCTGATTGTTTACTTGACATCCTTTTTTCTTCCTTTAATTCAAGTACCTAAGCATCTATTCCATCAGAAAAGTATTTTTAGCAGCATACAAACCATAGCTACAGGCTTTCTGTTTCAAAAGATCTGCTTAGCAGTATTTAAGTTCCCCGGAAGAGACGGTGGCCCTCACCAAACATCCCAGCAGCTAACTACCTCCCCTTGTATCTCTGTAGTTGGGCATGGCCAAGAGGCTCATTCCATCCAACATTCTCTGAGATGAAGTGACATGTGTCACTAATAAAGTGAAACATTAAGGAGAAAGTAACATATGCCTCACTGGCTCTCCTTTTCTCTCTTGGAAACTGGGAGTCTGTCTCCAGATTACGAAGTTTCAGAGAACTGGAATGTCCTTCAGGCTCCATGAGTGACAGGGAGACTGTGCCCTGCCTACTGTAGTATGCAAAAGAAAAACCATTTTTGTGTTAAGCCCCTGGAGTTTTACCGACTAGCCTATTCTGATTAATAGTTTCTAAACGATCGTTAGGACTGAGGGGAGAGGTGAGGGAAAGTCAGCTTATGTGCAGGTTTGGTTCTTGAGAAATGTCCTGTTTTGTGCCCCCAACTACATCTTAGACCGAGAATTCTTGTGACAGAAACTTCAGAGATTTGAAGACTCTAGGAGGGAGGTGTCTATGCCAAAATAAAATTCAGAAAAATGCTAAAACTCAAGTATTAAAAAAAAAATCCCATGATTCTAGAGAAATGGATATCTGTTAGCCCTGTTCCTCCGGGAAGCAAACACCACAATGGAATGAAACATGCAGGAGAGTCACCGAGGGAAAAATGCCTGTAAAGGATAAAGGGGGAGAATCAGGAGGAGGCGCGCAGAGCCTCAGGCAGAGATGCTGCTCTGATGTGAAATGAGAGGGAGCAAGCAGGACCCAGCCAGATAACCTCAGACCTGCAAACTAGTCTGAATCCCCTCTGCCAGACCAATGCAAGTACCTTCCCCAGTAAGAGGGTGCTGCCTCCTGCGGGTGTGGGGTAGCACTAATGCATGGTGCCCGTCACTGGCTGGGGTGTGGAGGGGAATAGGGCAGTCCCGATGTGAGTCCCCAGGTGCCATCAGACTGCTGTGCCCCTGAGCTGGGCTCTGAGGGTCTCTGAGTGAGTGAGGCTCAGTTCCGGGGTGCCGTAGTCCACCTTTCATGTCAGCAGCGCCCGCTTCCATGTACGTGCGTGCAGGAAGCATCTCCTCTAGGGCTCTTGTGGCCCTTTTCGCTTCTGAAGGAAATTCACAGGGGAAATGCTAGCTAGATGACCTGTATCCATTCTTACTGCAGTTTGTGTTAAGACAACCCTGGTCCGTCCTTCCTCCCTTCTCATGCTAACGCTGTTAGGGACCTTGCTGGCTTAAATGGTGGTTTGATGCAATCTCTTCTTCCTGAGAGGTCTGAGCTCTAAGTCATCATACAGCAGGTCCTCAAATAATGTCCTTTTCATTTGGCATTGTTTTGTTATCATGTTGATGGGATGCCGTAGGAACTCAACTTTTGTTTACATCATTTGGGCTGGGGTAAAATTGGTTGGTTCTAGGTTGGTTTGCTTAAAGTCACAGAACCTAGCGAGGACGTTAAGTGAGGACTTACTATGCTCTCCCGAGATCAGGATTGCTCCGTGTTAATCCTTCGCTCCATAACCCGTTGGGTCAGCGGGCGACACCTTCCCTTGCTGAGCAGGGTCAGTTTCCCTTGAAGAGGTCGATTCCTCTTTTCATGTCCTGGTCTGCAGATGCAGGAGTGCGAAGTGCTCCGATGACAACACCAGAACGCTGAGCCGCAGGGTGGAAAGGTAGGGTCTCCTGACGAGTCGCTGGGACTTGCTGTGTGTAGCCCCCTCCTGCTTCCACATCTTGGTTCTTAAACCCATGAACATGTTCTGTTGAAGATACAGTGCCGTAGTCTCTGACCTAATACATACACAGCGTCCTGAAAAATGGTGCCCATGCACTCAAAGAATTGCTTCTAAACTGGTGCTTTATCTGGGCCTTTACTGGCTAGTCTATCATTCTACGAGGTTAACTGCTCAGGACATTTCGGTATATGATCTGATGGATGCATTCCATGGTCATGGGCCCACTCCCTTACCTCTTTTGTGAATTTTCTAGTTAGATGTGATATTGTGGATCAAGCATCCATAAACGGTCAGAGAATACTGCTGGCTGAGGTTATGCAGAAAGAAAAGACACTCAAGTTCAGAATAAAGATCTATACCCGAAGAGGCACTGTTGGATCTTCCAGGATGGGAGAGGTCAGTTGTAGTTAACTTGCCACCACGTGGTCCATTGTATGATTGTAACTATAAATCTCATTAAGGACAATCAAAATCTCCGTGTAAGTGTAGTGATTTTACAAAAAAAGGAAAATGGAAAAGATAAAATGTAATCCACTGAATGAAATTAGTATTATTAGATCATTGGCCTAATCCTAGTGTTCCCAAAATTTCAAAATGTTGATTTTCATGTTTATATTTAAATATCTATTTCATGTTCCTATAGAAAAATTTTGTGATCACTCCAATTTTCCCATAAAATCATAATGATGGAGGAATGTCTTACATTCTTAGTCTTTAACTTTTCTCTAGTTCTGAACTATTGTATACGGCTCAACTGTATTACTCTAGAATATTGTTTTGCAACTTGAGGCCTTTGTGGGTTCTGATCTCCTCCCCTTGCTTCCTCTCAAATATAGACACAGGCGTCTCTCCTTCAGATGATCACTCATGCAAGGCTATCATGTATGTGACCTTTCTGGTGATTAGAGAGTCTCCCTAGTGAAGCTTGCCTGTCCCCAAGTGGCCGTGGCCTTTTGCTTGATTCTTCTTTAGAAACAGTTCTCTCAGATCTTTGGTTTCCCCAATAATTATTTGTTTTCTTAAGAAAGGGGAGAGAGAAAGTCTTTCCTTACAATCTTATAAGGAAAAAAAAAAAACGATTCATTCCTACTCTTTACGTGGAAAAACTAACACCAATTGATTTCAATCATCAAGAATAATCCAGAACTTTTGATTTTCTGTTTCAAACCAAGATGGCTCCTCATATATTCTCCTCTAAAAATAAGCTACCCCCAAATTCTGTGCTTAGAAACGTAAAGTGATGTAGGGACCTCTAAAATGGCATTTTTCCCTTGAATTTTTCATGTGTATATACCAGATATTCACATTTTCCTGTAGTGGTCTCTGAATAGAAGTGAAGACATACAAACATTATACACACAGGCCATGTGACTTTTAACGTATTTACACTCCGTCTTTACTAAAAGTTTATTTCCTGCCGAACTTTGGGCCTATTTTCGTTGACAGGTGGGAAAAAAAATTTTGTATAATCATTCCCTGAATAAAATATTTCTATGCTTTAAATAGCTTTGACTTATTACACACACACACACACACACACACACACACACACACACACACACACAGAGTTCTTCAGACTTTAAGTCACAAATGCCTATGGGGAAGCTGGAATGGAAGTTTATGGACAAGCTGACTGGTGCAATGGAGAGTTTTTCAATTCTAAAACCATCTACAAACACGGATACGTGGATATGAGAAGTAATCAGTCTACCTCGACAGATTCTTTTCAGAAAAATCCAGCTTTTTTCTGGATTGCCAAGAGGCGTCTCTGTAATAGCAAACTCCTACCCCTGCTTCCTCCTCGTGACTGAGCTGTTCTCACAGGGTGTCCGCCATGGTGACCCAGAAATCTGTCACTAACCAAACTCATTATAAAATACATTAGGGTGAAAACAGCACCTGGAGAGGATGCACAAGGCAGGAATATTGGAGAACAGCTGAAATTTTTAAAAGATGAGTGAAAAAAATACAGCCACCGACTTTCCTTATGAAATTGTATTTTACCTACCTTATGACAATATTTTCAAAACAATTTAGAACATTTCAGTTCACGAGAATAAATTTCTGTTGGAAAAATACGTGAGATATCTTAGGATATATAAGAGTTATGGAAGTACCTGTGTTTCTATCATACCTGTTATCACAGCTCCCTAGTTCTGTCACACTAAGTCAACTCAAACGTGAGTCAGAAGGAAGGCCTCAGAAAAATGAGGCTTCTCACAAGCTCAACAATCTGCAAAGACTGGCTGCCATTAGAACTTAAAAGATCAGCTGAATCACCCCACTTCCCCTAAGGAAAGTAACTTATTACAGTTGCTAATAAGGCTCTCATCCAAATGTTCTATAAATAATCAGAAAACTTCAGCTAATGGGACCATTTAAAGAAGAAAAATTTTGTTTTTTTTCTATTTAAATGTGTAATATTATGTAACATATATATATCCTCTTATCATACATATAGTCTTTAAAACTCTCTACCTTTTTTATAAAACTGATTAAAAGTTGATAAATCAGGAACTCAAGCTTTATCTTGGGATACATATAAACCCTCCTTCTCTATTTTACCCTCATGTGATAAAAAATAGTACATACTTTCTACGACTCTTACATAAATTGAATAAGTGTTGAGAATAGTACCTGACAAGTAGAAATTATTCACTACATTGGCATTGTTAATCTCTGAGGGAATATTAGTTTGGTTTCATATTTCTGTTTGCTTATGGCTTAAACAACAGAAATTTATTTACTCACACTTATGAAGGCTAAAAGTCCGAGCCCAAGGTGTCAGTTGGTTTATTCCAAGGCTACCTCCTCGACTGGCAGATGGCCACCTTCTCCTGTGTCCTCACTTGGTCTTTGTGAATTTACATCTCTTCTGTGTGTCCAGATTTTCTCTCCTTCTAAAGACGCCAGTCATACTAGATCAGGGGCCACCCCAAAGGCCTCATTTTAACTTGATAACCTCTTTAAAAACCGTGTCTTCCAATACTGTCACATTCTGAGGTGCTGGAGTTAAGGCTCAATATACAGATTTCGGGGGAACACAATCTTGTAATAAACTCGTACACAAACTCGTAATGCCATCTATGAACACTCAGATATTTACCGGCCTTTCTATCAGTATGGTTCTGTGCTCTTATTGTATTCATTTTTGGCGTGCGATCTAAAGCACATAACAAAACTTACCACCTTAACCATCTTTCAGCATACAGTACAGTAGTGCCAACTCTGCACGTGGTCGTGCAACAGATCCCTAGAGCCCTCCCTTCTTTGCAAAACTGAAGCTCTATACCCATGGAAACGGAAACTCCCTATTTCACCCTCTCTCTGGCATATTTGTTTTGACCCATCTCTTTCTTCACTTTTGCGGCTATAGAACTAGAGCGATAGAGATCAGTCAATAAAGATCCCCCTATTTCTGGTATGGTTGTAGGAGATGTTGCCACGTAGTGTTGAACAGCATGTCACCTGGCGGGCCTTACCCCTAGTACAGCTTGGCTCTTTTTCCTCTCAAGTGTCTCAGGGAGGCTGTGATGATCGGGTCCTCTTGTCTCGTGACTCAGGCAATCTCACTACCCTTAGGACTGAGATTATTTAATTTATGAAAGTCTTTATTCATAAATATCTGTAGAGTAATTGTGATGTGCCACTAACAGATGCCATATATGTGTGTGTGTGTGTGTGTGTGTGTGTGTGTGTGTGTGTATGTGTATGTGAATGAATAACAAGTAAATCAAGATGTGAGTTAGATTGTATGCAGTCGTGTGCCATGGAACAGATAAATCTCTTAACACACACACCGATGGCCCATGATGAGAGTGATGGCAAACGGGCCTCACAAGACTTTCACATATTGTAGTGCTTGACGTAACTGTCATTGACATAACGATCAAAGAAATGTATATTGACCGGTGTTGTGAATACACCACAATAAGAGATCTCTATATCATTTTTCACCATTCGTTTTCTATCTCATTCATGTTTTTGAGTAGATAGTAGAGCCAACAGCAGCATGGAAGAGAAACAAGGCTTATTCATGATCCTAACACTCATTCTGTGAATATTTGGAAATAAATTATATCTGAGAAATCTAGATTGGTTAGATTTCCCAATTAATTTGGGTGGTCAGATTTTGTATCCCTTTCATATTTGTGACGTTATTATTGGATCCTTTGAATTTTTATACCTGGGATGTGAAATTCTGTCTGGCACCTGATCGTAAGGGACAACTCTCATCAACACTGAAGATTTTAGTGTGTTCTAAAATGACAATACGTCTGGATCTATCAGCTGGCAAGATTTTCTGTACCCTGTTCTTATTTGATTTAAAATCATTTTCCATTGGTAACATCCAGCTGAAACCAAGTACTCTAAAAGTAATCTCTGTAGCCATAGCTGCTAATAGTAGGCCTTGAGTTGTACCTCCAATTTCTTACAGGGAGAAAATTTTCTATATTCTTCTTAAAGAAATGGTCCCATATGCCTTTCAACCCAAAGTAGCCCTTTATGGTTTTAAGATAGTGGTCACACGCAGAGGAAAATGGAAGAATGTGTGTGTGTGTGTGTGTGTGTGTGTGTGTGTGTGTGTGTCAAAACTATTATTAAATTGGCTTTTGGGTTACTTGGTTGAGAAATAACTTCTCATGCAGAAGTTGAGAGTAGTGAATCAAAATGACCTCAGTGTGACAGACTGAAATTCTTGATGTTCCTCTGCTATTTAATGCATTTTCTCCATCACCAACCCACACCATTAGCGTACAGCAGCAGGGAGAAGATCTAGAACAGATTCTCTGAAGCCAGCATCATCAAAATGATGAACATGAAGAATTTTAGTTGTAGATTTCCAACATCATGGGCAGCTTAGCACATATTTCACAACGATTTGAATAAACATCATGATGTATGAGAATAGAATCAGATTACTATGGAGACTCCTAGACATGGAAAACAGTCTGACAGATATCCCATGTGCATATGTAGCCACAGAGTACTCAGAGGCAGCCCCTGCCCCTCCGCTCAATCGATGCAATTGTGAGACTGTTCTGATTGATAAGGAGAGCTCATGCACATGGTAGTATGGCCATTTCCAGTTACCTTATAACCCCGATGACATTAGGTTCCCTCATGACAGATAACATAGTGAAGGAAAGCATAGGGAAGAGTGACTTTCTGTGCCTATAAATCTTCATGAGAAGGGTCCTGATTTAAATAAAACAACTATTGGTCCAATTTGATGTAGGGCAATAGGCTCTTTTAGATGGAATAGTGCTAATCATCAGATTACTTTTCACAAGAGACCACAAAAACAAAGTCAGAAGAATGTCGTCTCTGTTGCATGACTGCCCTTTAGAATTTTGCCAATTACTTATTTTAGATATGTTTCCCTTACAAATGATGTTTTCACTAAAACCATGTGGGCTGTTGAAACATATGTAATTAGATTATTTTAAAGAAAGTGAAAAATGGTAAAACCAAATACCATCTGCTTTTATCACATTCTCCCATAACTCTCATACTCAGTAATAGCGAGTCTGTCCCTCAGCGCTCCATGCCATATCTCTCCTTTAGCTTCCCCAAGGACTTGAACCCCAAAGACCTGAACCCAGAACACCAGGGCGCACATCTCATCTTGGATATGCCCCTGACCGCCACCTTCCACGCCGAATGCCAAGCACGTGGCCTTCGTCCTATACCAGTTCTGTCACTTGGAATTACAGGTATCAGCCACTGTACTGTAGTATTTAGAATAATAAAACCTTGCCATTGGAAAAGGACCTTAAATTGCATCTAACTCAAACGCCAACTGATTCTAGGATCTCTCCCTAGCCTGGGTGGTGATTGGAAGTCTGTGTCCCAGTCACCCAGCGCTGAGTTCTGCCGTGCTTTGCCTAGTTATAAATGTATCATATCTATGGTATGACTTTCCCCACTGTTCTTGCTCAGCGCAGGATCTTGTCTCAGTTTCAGCATCAGCCCCAAGGCCTGCCTATTAGTATTTTCACTGATCACAATTGTACCCATGGGAAAGTCACAATCTAGACATCAATTCAACTGAAAATATTTAGGAATCTTAATGGGACAACTGCTGTGCCTGAGTCAGAGGAACAGTGGTCGAGTTGAGGACATTTTGCAAGGTGAAAAAACCCTCTTTTGTGCATAATTCCTTAGAGTTTTGTGGAGAGAGATAGAAAATTTAGAAATGATCCAAATGAGAAAAATTAAAGTGATTAAAATATTGGAGAAATTTTGAACTCAGAAAAATTAAGATAACCGAGAAATTGAATGATACTGCAGAAAACCAACTCTTTTAAATTTTTGTCAAGAATAAGAAAAAAGTAGATAATTATAACAAATAACATTTAATTTATTCTTAATATAAAGTTTCTTAACTCCTGGGATATAAAATTGTCGAATACTTTAACATTTCACATTTTACTTTGTTGATCACACACACACACACACACACGCGCTCTCTCTCTCTCTCTCTCTCTCCCCCTCCCCCTCCCTCTTAGTCTCCCTCCTTCTCCCTCTCCCTGCCCCCATCTCCCTCTCTCCCTCCTTCCCTCTCTCTCTCTCACTCTCCATCTCTGTCTCTCTCTGGCTCCTATGGAGATGCCAAAATAGATTTTAATTTGTTTTCCTTTTTAGTGTCCTTTATAAATAATACTGCTTATAAAATCAATACTTGAGGTGAATCCAATCTAATAATTCTGTGCTAATTTGACCATTAAAACATATCTGTAAAACTGATTCCTAGTTAAATTGAAAGTACTGGCCTTTCTGGAAAATTGATTATTCTTAAAAGAAAAAAAAAAAAAAGACAAATCAATTTTTAACATTTCACTGATAATTTCTTAGAAAAGATATTTATTCCATAAGGAACAAATAGTATCACACCTCCACCTGTCATCTATATTTAAGAATTCAGTGACTTTTTAATGCTTCCTGAGACTTGACTAATTTACAATAAATTAAGTTGTTCTGCTTTATTACGTGTCTGAGTAGTGTTTGAGTCTCAATAATTAGAGAAGACACTGCAAAGTTGTCAAAATTATGGCCCCAGCATAATCACCGTGAGCTTTGTCGTCTTGCTGCTAGACACCAGCCAACTAGGCAATCCATTTTATTTTTGTGTGGACCGTTATTTTTGTGTTGTGCCATTTAAATGAGTAGAAAACAAAAATAAATTTAGACAAGCCTCATAGCTTAAATCTGTTTTGCAATAGCAAACATCGTGGTTGAAATAATATTCTAACATTAATTCAGTCTGCCAACACACAGGAAGATACAAATCGCATCGAGGCACGACAGTCTTCCACGATTGCCAGTGCAAAAGGACAGGCTTTGATCAGATTCCCCATGGCAGACCCCACTTCCACTTCATAAAATTCTAAGAGGTATATATCTTGGACTTTCTCAAGGTAGGAAAAAATTCAATTTATGGGAAATGATAGGGCAGCAGAGATTTAAATTGGCTTGGACCTGTACTTAAAGGTACTTAGGCTGTCTCTGCAGCAGATGAGGTAATCCTTAAATGAGAGCACTACTTAGCTATTGACATGCTAATCAGGAGCTCTGCTGGCTTCAGAGATTGATAAGGCTTTGCTCAAGCTATTGTTGATAATAAAATTACCAGAATTGTTGCATTTTCTCTGCCTGTGACAGAAGGGTCAATTTTTCAACAACAGTATGTGAGCTCATCCCCTATAGCTTTTATGAATGTTCCCCTGACCTAAATAATAGTCTGCAACCTTAGGGAGATTAGTGTGTGCTGAGCACTTGTTGCATTTATATTTGTACCATAAATTGTAATTTTGTAAGGTAAATTGACCAAATTACGGTGTCAAAAGATGTGCTCCCCCCATCCCTGCCCCAAATGCTAGATATTACTCACAAAAATCAGTGCTCAGTAAGAGAATCAAGCCAGGTCGAACAATTCAACCAGTTTCTTAAAAGGTATGATTTCTTAAGCCTTTAGTATATGAAATTGAGGGTTGTGTCTGTGAGGTGAGGTTCACCTTTACCTTAAATGCTTGAAAATTGTTTGAAAAAATGTAAACATTTTTACTACGTTTGTAGGAAAAAATAGGGCAGTGGGAGGAGAGAAGAGGGAGAGGAGGAAAGAACCTAAGGGCAGGCAGGCTGCGGGAGACTTGACGACAATCAGCAATAAACCAAGCTTTTGTTAATATATTAAAATGCCATATGTAGAACATGTATAAAGTAGGAAAGTAGAAAGTAATAAGATAATGTTTATATGCCCAATTCTTCCTGGAATAAAAGTAAAGGAGAATAAATTTATATTACTCTCAGTAAGCATATAAGATAGCTAAATGGAGAGAAAAAAAAAAATCAAACTCAGTAGAGAAATGTTTGTTTATCCTTATGTGCTTCAAGATAATTGATTTCTACCAAAACCCATCAATGTCCATAAGTACGTTATAACTGGTAATGCTTAGGAATCAATATGGAAAAAAGTAATATGAAGGAATTTTTGACTTACTGTTATTACCTTAATAATGTTTATTTTTTTAAAGGGCTTTCCTATTTTAAAAATTCTTATTTCTACTATAACCTGTTTGTTACATGTTAAAACCTACACGAACACAAACGCCCCATGGCCAGAGAAGACAATGTTCATATTTTACTCATTGATTGCCCACCCCCATAATAATTTATCTCAAAATGGTATTCTACCCCATGGGGACTTCATAACTCTTCGAAGATCATGTGAAACAACATAAATGTTAACATAGTGGGGAAAAATGAACTCTGATAATGACAGATAACTTGCTTCTTTCACCAATGAGTCAACATAAAATATATTTGTGATTCAGTCTCAAATTTCAAAAATTCTAGGTAGAGTTCTACCAGAAACCATGCTATATGTATGCAAATGTCCTCCTTTATAGACGGAATAAGGCCACTGACTTATCAGCATGTTTTGTGCTTCGACTCAGGTCACCAGAGATACTATTTTTTTAACTTTCATATTTAATTTCACTTAAGCATCTTCAAAAAACCTGGGCGATCATGAAAAGGAGTTTGACCAAAGTAAAATTAATAGGTCTCCTTGGAGCTTCTCCTGCCTTCGGTGGCACTGCCTCTTGAGTTGTAGATTAAGATTCGTGCTTAAGCGACCTCTTCTTTCTTAGCCTATCTTTATCACGGACTTTATTTCTACCTACTGATGTTTTTAATTGCGTTATCTAAGTTTGCTTCTACTGCAGGCTTAGCAAACCTGGTAGAATAAATCTTAAGCCCAGTCATACCCAACAGTCGCCAGCCGCCTGGGGCTTCTGGTAGAGCTAAAATATAATCCATTTGTCAGCTATGCATTGGTCGATGTCCTCAGGGAATTTTATCTACAGTAATTTCCAAGTGATTCTTTTCTCTCTTGACATTGAGGGAGGTTTTTATCACATTAGTGGTTATAGTAGATGCAAGGAAGGATGTCTCAAACCGCTGTACGGCTGAACACTCTTGCGTATGTGTTCTAAAGCTGGGTGTGGGGACATAAGGCTCGTCCACTGTCATTCCAATCTCTTTCTTAAATGGAAACTTGGCTTTAAGGTGAGCGTACCCCTGACTCACTTTTATACTCCAAATCTCCATAGAAATTTTCATAACCCAGGGCAGCTTTGATTGGTTTTGATTTTGTTTTCTCGTCTGTGAGCTCGGGCTCCTTCACCTGGCCTGGCAGAAGGACGTCGGCTCCATCCAGCCTAAGGTTTTGTAAATATCCAGACTCTCACCCACACGCGACATGAACTCCCCTTCTGCTGCTGGCCTTCTCCCTTCATTCATTCTACCTTCTCCATTGTACCTCACCCATCATGCGGCTGATTTGCATACGTCCCTGTACTTTCAACCCGGAATCTCTCATCAAAGAACCAGGCATAGCCTTAAAGACCAGAGAGTAATAAGAGAAGGGAGGTCTTTGGAGGGCTGTTATTATCGATACCAGCTGGGAGACAGTCTGCTCCCCCGGCCGGGCAGCGCCCTCAGCTTCCCGTAGGAATACTCTCTCGAAAGTAACCACCGCCGCCGTTATGAATGGATTTTGCTGGGCTGATGTCTCCCCCTACTCAAATGTCTCTCTGACATCGCCCAGACGGAACCAGTGTCACTGACCTCAGAATTTTCTAACAGCGGCCTTCAGTGGCATGGGAGTACCAACCCTGGGAGGAAGCTAACAATTGTTTTTCACTTGAGCTGCTTTGCAGTAACGTTAGGCTGATTTTGAGGCAAATCCCAAGAGCTCTCTGCCAGTAGCCTGGAGTTCTGATAAGACGTCAGTCTGTGTATGTCATCTTTGCGTATGCTACTAACACCATGCAAACAGTCGGTTCATAAGAATCTCCTAAGACTGCCTGAGCCACCATCCTTATAAAACTTTAAACGCTTATTTCAGCTCAGCCTCCGTTCACGGTCAGGCAGCTGTCTGTCCCTTGGGAATAGAGATCAACAGAATTCCTAAATAAAGAATGTGATTTTTCTCAAAGTCTGAATAGCCTGCTGACCTCTGAGATTGTTTGCTTGGTGACAGGGTCAGTGAGAGAGAACTTATTTCTTAGAGTTTAAAGAATGTCCCTGGTTGCTCCAGGAATTTCACAGCCTGAGATAAGCCTTGAAGTTAAGCGTTATTTATCAGAGCGTCTTTTTCTCAAATGAATGACCGCAGTCCTCAGTGAGGATTCGCCTATCATGGCCACATCGTGTACTGCTCGACCAAATCACTCTTAATGACTGACGAGACCAAGTCGTGCCTTACTGGATCATGGCAGCAAATTCGCAGGTCTTTGTGGTATTATGGTAAGCACGTGCCAGAACCCAGTCCACCAGAATGCGTATTTTTCTGGCTGGACTCCAAAGTGATTATCATAGAGAGGACGTGAAGCAGGCCCATGATGACATGCAAGTCCCCCTTCTTTTATGGTCTTTCCCATATCGGGGGCAGTGGGGGGAATTGGAAAATATAGGATAATTCTTATTAATCCTTGATAGACTACTGTTGACATACATGAACCACGTGCCTCATGAACTACCCAGACAAGCCTCTTAAAAAGATAGCTTTAATAATCAAAACCTCTACTTCATGCCTGCCATCATCAAAAAGATGACCTGACATTTGTCCTACACCAGACATGTATTGCTTAAAGATGGCTTAAAATTGACTACTTAGGAAGGTCTGGACAATTCAAAAGGTTTCTATGGATGATGAATAATTGAAACTAGAGAGGAGTGGAATTAGTTGAGGGCAAAGCCGATTTACACATGAGATCTGTTCTGACTATGCATTCAGGTAAGCACGGGAGCCCACACAACGTTCTCCGGTCATTGTGATGCGTGACTCAGCTGTCCCTCAGCCCCTTCCACCACAGCGTCCTCATGCTGTCCACAACCCACACCCTCGGGTTCCTTGTGGGGGATTTTGCAGTGCTATTCCAGAGTAGACATTGACCCAGGTATCTGGCAATCATAAAAATGTGCCTAGCAACCCAAATGTACTTCATCCAAGTCATGTAGATGTCCCAAGACCCCCCGCCGGAAGCTGAGCGAGCGGATTTCTGCCCTTCGATCAATCTTCCTCACACTTTATTGCTTTGAATGAAAATGTGCATTCAGCATTCAGTCTTTTACTTCCGTTTGTAAATTCAGACTTTATTTTTTTTAGGGCGGCTTAAGGTTCACAGCAAACTTGAGGGGGAAGGTACAGAGATTTCCCATATATTCCCTGCCCCCACGTATACACCGCCTCCCCCATTAGCAACATCTCCCAATAGAGTGCTGCATTTGTGACAACCAGTAAATCTACAAGGACACATCATAACCAGAGTCCCCAGTTTACCTTAGGGTTCACTCTTGCTGTCGTATTCTAAGCATTTAGACAAATGTATAGTGACACGTGTCCACCGAAAGTATCATACAAAGTAATTTCACTGCCCTAAAAGCCCCTGTTCTACCTGTTGACCCCTCCTACCAGCCACTGGCAACCACCGATAATTTCCTGTCTCAATAGTTCTGCCTTTCCCAGAATGCCATGTAGATGAAATCGTGCAGTATGTATGTAGCATTTCCAGATTGGTGATTTTTACTGAGTAAAATGCATTTAAGGTTCTTCCATACCTTCTCACGACTTGATAGCTCGATCCTTTTCCGTGCTGAGTAATTTTCCATTGTCTGGATGGACCACAGTTTATTCATTCACCTACTGAAGGACACCTTGGTGGCTTCCACATGTTGGCAGCTATGTTCTTCTCTGTTACTCCTATTATGCACATGCTCTGCCTTCGATAGTTGTCTACCAATCCCTGGATATTCTGTTCTGTTTTTTGTCAGTCCTTGTTCTCTTTGCTTTCAGTTTTCTGGGATTCTCTCGGTGTAGCCTCTAGCTCAGGGATTCTGTCCTCAGCTGTGTCCAGTCTCCTAAGGCACGCATCAGAGGCGTTCTTCATTTCTGTACAGTATACTTCATCTCCAGCATTTCTTTTTTTTTTTGGTTCTTTCTTAGGTTTTTCAATTCTCTCATTACATTGCTCACCTGTTCTTGCATGCTGCCTGCTTTATCCATTAGAACCCTTAGCTCATCGATCATAGGTGTTTTAAATTCCTGCTCTGATAGTTCCAACATCCCTCCCATGTCTGTTCCTGAGGCTTGCTCTGTCTCTTCAAATGGTGTATTTTTCCTGTTGCTATGTCTTGTGCTGTTTTTACTGATAAGCAGACATGATGTAAGGGTAAAAGGAACTGCTACAAACAGGCCTTTGGTAATGTGGTTGTGAGGCGTGGAGGGAGGGAAGGGTTCGATAGTCCTACGGCAGGCCTAGGCTTTCAGTGAGTTTATGCCTCGGGACTGCAAACCTCACGGTGTTTCTGCTTTTTCTCTCCCCATTGATATGGGACAGAAAGGCCGGCGTGGACTGGGGTTGGGCGTTTCACATTTCCCATGTGAAAGACTGGAGGGGGAGATATTTTCTCTCTCCTGCTCAGAAGACTAGAGCCAGCTAAAGTCGGGTATTTACCGCCCCCAAAGTTAGTTAGGCTCTGGTAAGGCACCAGCAGGGTAGGCTCTGGTTAACTAGTTTCTCCTGGGGGCGGGCCTCACGAAGGAGAACAGAATACTCTGGTTGTTTCAGACGGGGTCCTCTTCTGCTCCCCCAGGCAGAAGGAGAGGGGATTTCTCCCCACTGTGTACTGTGGGAGCCTGGTCGAGCTCCTGGAGGCACATCTCACAGCATCACGGGGGCCCCAGGGACTGGCTTCTGCTGGTGTTTTTAGCTCTAAGGCTTGTCCGCACTGAGCCTCCAGCAGTGGCTCCGATGCGGGGCTGGCTTTGTGCCCCTGGATCTGGTTCCCACGGTGGTTTCTGCTGTGAGTCTCCACTCCACATGCCACAGTTAGCCCTCGGCCTCCCTTCTTACGGAGAGAAGAGCGGTCGATGTTTCAGGCTGCTCAGCCTCTTACAGATTAGAAAGGAATGGTGTTAGAAAGGAATGGTGACTTCGAAGCTCCTTGTATGCGTAAGTGGAAACCCAGCCCAGTGATCTTTGAAAATATTTTCTGTTCTAAATATTATAACCGTAATATGATTGAATTCTTGCACAGTAGCCTAATTATTATAAATTTAGCGAGGTGACTGAAGTAGAGGGAGGATGACTGGTCATTTGTTCTCACTCCCAAGCACTGACTGACTTGATGCATTCTAAACATCTCACTGGACATGCTGGCAGTTTTTTTTATTCTTCTATCCTTTTAATTTTTTAAACATTTATGGAGAAGAATACACATGCCATGCAATTCACCTGCTTTCAGCGTACAATACAATATTTGTCTCGTATACTTGTCGAGTTGTACAACACTTACCATAATCATATTTTATTTTAATTTTACTTATTTATATATTTATTTATTTTAGGCGAGGCAACCCTTGGTTGACCTCACAGATTGCAAGGACCTTGTCAGCTTACAATCTGTTATTTTTTATTTTTTACACCTACGGCACCTGGTCTTCCTAGGTGGTCTCCCATCCAAGTAGTAACCAGGCCCGACCCTGCTTAGCTTCCGAGATCAGACGGCATAGTCATATTTTAGAACATTATTATCATACAAAAAGAAACCTCATCATTTCAGTTCTCTCACCACTTCATGACAACCCTCTTCACAACCCCCGACTCCACCCTGCCCAGGAAACCACTAACGCACTCTCTGTGTCTCTAGGTTTGCCTCGTCCAAATACCGGAGCTGGTGATTTCTGATTAGCCCCTGTCACTTGGCGTTACATTTTCAGCGTTTATCCGTGTTAGCATGTATCCGTGCTCCACTTCTTTTTATTGCCAAGTAATATTCCGTTGTGTGAATATACCACATTTTTATTCATTCCTCAGTTGATAGCATTTTGACTGTTTCTTCTTTCAGGCCGTTAATTGTAATGCTCTTGTAAACATTAATGTATAGTTTCTGTGTGAACTTCTTTTATACTACTGCGGTAAACACCCAGGGATTACTAGGTCATAAGAGCACTGTATGTTAACATCTCGAGGAACAGTCAGAGTGTTCTCCCAAGGAACCTCATCATTTTATAGTCCCCCCAGCAGTGTACGAGGATGCCAGCATCTCCACATCCTCACCTACACTCGCTAATATGGTTTTGATTATAGCCTATAGCCATTCTAATGTGTCCGAAGTGCTATTTCATCATGGTTTTGATTTGCATCTCCCTCTGGATAATGATATTGAGATTTTTTTCATGTTCTTATTTGTCAATTGTATATCCTCTCAGGAGAATTTTTTATTCAGATCCTTTTCCCATTTGCCCACAAATAACACTTTTTAGTTGTATTGTTTGTCTTCTTATTGTTAAGTTCTTTATATATTCTAAATACTAGTCACTTAGCACATACATGTTTTGCAAATAATATTTCCATTCTATTCATTTCCATTCTATTCAGTTTTCTTTTGAGCACAAATGATTTTAATTTTGAAAAAAGTCTATATTTATTCTTTTGTTTCTTATGCCTTCGATGCCATATCTAAGAAGGCCTTTGCTTAACCCAAAGGTACAAAGATTTACTCCAATGTTTCTTCTAAGATTTCTATAGTTTTAATAATTATATTCACTCTGTGATTTTTTGATGTTATTTTGTGGTATAGATTGTGAGGTGTGGTTTCTACTTCATTCTTTTCCATGTAAATGTCTAGTTATTCCAGCATCATTTGTTGAAAAGACTAATCCCCTCTCAATTGAATGGTCTGAACATCTTGACTAAAATCAATTGACAGTAAACATAAAGACATATTCAGACACTCTCAATTCTGTTCCATCGATCTGTGTTCATATGCCAATGCCATACAGTCTTGGTAATTGTAGCTTTGTTACAAGTTCTGAAGTAAGGAAGTGTCGTCTTTTAATCTTTTAATTTTATTCTTCAAATGCGTTTTGACTCCTCTGAGTTCTTGCATTAACATATGAAGTTTAGGATCAGCTTGCCAATTTCTTTTTATGTAAAATTTACTTCTATTTTGTTAAGTATTGCATTGACTCTGTCGATCTACTTGGGTGTTAATATTTCTATATTAACAATATGTCTTTCACTCTATGATAATAGAATGACTTTCTGTTTATTTAGATCTTTAATTTCTTTCAACTATACTTTTTAGTTATCAGTATATAAACTTCTGTTAAATTTGTAAGTATTATATTCTTTTCCATGCTGTTGTAAATGCATTTTTTAAATTTTATTTTTGGATCTTTCATTGATACTAGAAAAACAACATTTTATTATTATTTTGTACATTTGTCTTGTATACAACTTTCCTGAATTTATTAGCCCTAATAGTTTCTTAAGGGATTAATTAATATTTTCTATTAAAAAAAGATTGTCATCTTTAAATAGAGATAGGCTTAATCTTCTTTTTAGTCCTAATGACTTTTATTTCATTTATTTGCCTCTACTCTGAGTACAACCTCCAGCGCAATGTTGAGTAGAGATTGAGGAGACCAAATATCTTAGGGAGAAAGCTTTCAAGTTATTTGCCACTAAGTATGATGCTACCTGTGAGCTTTTTATAGATGCCCATTATCAATTTGAGAAAGTCATTTATTACACCTAGATTGTTGAGTGTTTTATCATGAAAGGCTGTTGAATTTCTGTGAAATGCTTTTAACATCTATTGAAATGATTATGTTCATTCCATTCTTAGAAAGCATTTTAAGCACCTCTAATGAATAAGATAATTAATTTTATTCCCTGTCCTTTCATATCTTACTTTTGTTCTCCCTTTATTTTGGATGGTGTATATATTTTTTGATAGTGAGGGAGGTTTTATTACATGCAACCAAATAGGTTAAAGTGGTATATTCAATAGCTAAGATATAAAATACATCCTAAGATAACAGTTTACATTTATGCTGTGATTATAACCACTCTTACCTCATATTACAATGTGTATATGTGAGAGAGTGTGTGTGTCTGTGCGTGTGCATGTGTGTATTTAAAAATGATGTTACTAAACAAATGGTTAGTTGTACATGTTGGTTTTAGGTAGCAGTCAGATTAAGTAAAGCCAGTGAATATGGTATGATTTTGGTTTGTTTGTTTTGGTGATTTCCTTCCCAAACACCTCACCCTACTTATTATCATAGTATTCTTATGAAATTTCCCATAATTTGATAATTTTTTGTGAATCTTAAAGCTATTTAGAGTTCTATGGTCCTATAGTTTTAAAAAAATGCTCATAGGCTATAAAACATTTCAATGAATTAAAATTCACTAGTCAAATATGGCTCTAAAAATATTTCAAAATCATTATCTTGTTAAACATTTTTTAGTACATTTAAATTACACATGGAGCTGTAGTTATAAAGATTAGTACAATAGGATTATTACTCTCAAAGACTTTATAGTTCAATCGGGCCACCACTAATTTCATCATGTGATTAGATGACCTCAATGATAATATCACTATAATACCTAGTACCTATCTTAATTAAGAACCAGCAATATGTAAATTTCACAATTCAAGTTCAAAGCATTAACAGTTGAGAGTCCAGCAATGACTTGGAAGAACTTGATTAAAGGTGTCGTTTTAAGTGTTCTTTCCCATAACCTCAAAAAAAGAGGTGTGAAGGTGGAGAGGAGACAGCGGATGAAGCAAGATTTTGGAGGAACAGAGTATGTGAGTAGATGTCATCCCTTTCCTCTCCCTTCTTGCAAGATGATTCGGCTGACACTAGATCTCTTTAGATCAAATACTCATAAATATCTTTGGATAAATTCTAGCAAGCTGCTGAACTATTAGAGTGTCTGGTGCTGCCGCAACATGGATTCAGGGCAAAGGAAGCATAAAAGAGCATAAAAGAAATAACCTCATTTCACATGGAAGGATAATACAATTATTCTGTGTTAAGTGGATCCTGCTCAGAGTGGTTGAGAATTTAATTTTCTTGGCGCGGATGAGAGCTATGCATTGTGGAGGAAATGCCAAGCTCTAAGGCAGTTATGACAACTACATGAGAGAACGAGGAGCTTGCCAATGGTAGTCAATGAGGAAATATCTTTGTCTTCTTTCCCAACCACAAGTTCATCACAGTAAGTCCAGAAAAGGGAAGGCAACTGTGAGAAAGCCCCTTCCCCAACCTGGAGAACCAGGTCTGACCTGCACCACGGGGAAAAGAGAGGCCTTTAATTCGAATCTGAGATCGAAGCATTCAGCTGACCGTGTCTGAGAACATTTAAAAAACTGAAAAACAAACAAACAAAAAAAACAAAACAAAAAAACAAAACTGTAGAAGCAGAGAGAACTTTTATCAAGGATACTGGCTATTCTTTCAGATGCTGAGATGGTTGAGTGAGCATGCAGAGCAAGGTCAGTAGAAGTTAGTGCATAAATACTGCTTTTATCTGTTTATAGAACAATGATCTTTCTTTCTTTTTTCTTATTTACATGCATTAGAAAGGACAATAATCTAACATGTTTTAGGCAAAATAAACAAAAATTTATATAAAAGCAAGAGCATTCGTCATTGTATATAATCTGTCGTTGTGTAGATGAATGCCTACACATACAAAGCAGATCTTCTTTTTAAATATTCAGGCTTCCATATTTGTAAATTGTTTTGGTTCTGCTTGATTTCAGGTGAACTTTAAAATGTGAAATCAATTCTAGAATTAGAAAACTTCAATGAAGCGAAAAATATATATTATTCCTTTCTCCCAGCTGATTCTTGTAACTTTCCGCATGTTTCCCTCTGTATGATACAGTTATGAGAGAAAAGTTAATGAGTTGATGTGAGGAAACAGTGTGAAGCTTTTGAATAATAGGAAGATAAAAATATAATCATGGTGAATATCTAATAATCTTATTGCCAATTACACTATAAAAGGTGTTCTTTGAATTTTTTTTTTTTTTTTTACAGAACATAATCTTAGATGATATTCATTTCTATATATCAGATAACCAGGAAATTATTTTGTGACACATGTTAAATTATAGTGGATGCCTTTTATTTAATATATTTATTTAGTATATTTTCATATGCACTTTATTTTTATTATGACAGTGACTTCTATTAGGTCCAAGTTTATAAAATATGTATGAAATAACAGTAATAAAATCATTGCATTATATGTGACATAGATCAAAATAAAAATTTATATTATCTAGGTAAGCATCACAATTATTGCACATACCTGATTTCCGATTTCCTATACTATCATGTCAATTGTTGACCTTATAAATTAGATATTTCTCCAGCAAAATGGGTTTATTTGGGAACAATAAAAAATTGCAAGTCTGGACAGGTGGTCCAAAAGTGAACCAGCCACAAGTCCTGAGAAACAAAGAGGGGAATAGTCTTTTTATGGACTTGGGAAGAACTGTTGTAAACAAAAAGTTGATTGGAGGAATCTGAAAGTTGGAAGTGACTTTTGATTGGCTCAGCTGTTACTGGACAGGGAGGAATCTTTTTCTCCTGCTGAGATAATAACGTGTCACTTCCTCTTGGAGGTGCAAGGTAGATCTCTTCCTGTTGGACTCAGGGGTGTGGATTGCATGACATGTGTGTGAGAGTTCTCTCGGCCTCCTGATTCAATTTTAAATGTGGTTTCTGTTTATTAATTCTCACATCCTTTATAGTCAAATCTTAGCCTTTATCAAAAACTCTGATTATCCTGAAGTCTTTATCAGAATGTTCTGATTTTCATACATTTTCTCTTTCTTAGAATGAATAATTTAAACTAATAAGGAAAACAAATGTTACCAGGAAGAACAGTGAACAGGAAACATAAAGACATGATTTACTGTCTAGTGTGAGCATACTTATGTAACGTGACTTAACAGGTATGTAGGGATGTGGGGCAAGTTCAGAGCACGCATCTCCAAAAGGCAATACCTAAATGACATTTCATCGGGGTTATATAATTCATGACATTATGAAAGTTCAAAGCCCAAGAGTATTGTTTTGGTTTTTTTTTTAATTCCATTCTTTGGCTAGATGGGTCCATTGTTTGTTCAAAAATATATCATCTGAAGTTTTTTAGCAATAGAGTTTAAAGGAGCTTTGAGCTGCAAGGTGGAAGCTCTTATCTGGAACAATTGGAGATGCTAGATTCAGGGAGGTGAGTTAATCTAGAAATAGCAAAAAAGGAAGTAGGTTCCAAGTTCTAAAAAGTAATGTGAATGAAGAATAAATTTCCTCATAGCCAGCGACAGTGTCCAAAATTATGAGTTCAGAGAGACAATATTAAGAAAAAAAAATAGGTGATGATTTAATGGGGAAAAGGCAATTTTTGAAATTCGAAATCCTGAACAGTTCCTAGGTATAATATTGGCATTTGAGGAATCTGCTTTATACAGTGGCAACATCATGTGGCCTAAATTAATTACAGTGACTTAATGGAGTAGAGATTAGTTGCCATAGATAAAACACACCAAAAATGAGCAAAAAATAGAACAACCTAAATAAGAAAATCTCAATTTTGAAAGTAGATATTTTAAATTTATCATTTCATTCTGCATAGATTTGAAGGTTGTTTTTTTGATAGAAAAAGAAGAAACTGAATAAAACTCTTAGCTATTTTTCATGCTTCACTGCCAAATTGATTTAGATAATTTTCTGCCAAAATATTTACTTTACTCCAAGTGCCTCTCAGGTGTAGAAAACTGACATCTAGAGAATTTGTTTTAGTTCAATGTTCAATAACAAACTCATTGTTCAAGCATCAAGACTGGGTAATTTTTGTCTTATTGCCTTTATATTATACAATATTTCCTTTGTATATCCATTTCTTTTAGCTTCATAGTATATATTCAGAAACCACCCTGAAATAAAATCATTACCTGGATAAGAAATCTTAGCTACTTGTTAGTCTTCATATGTTAGTTCATGAGATTAGCAGCATTTTTTTTTGAAGAGAAAATTTATAAATATTGAAATGTCTGTTTTGCCTGGGAAGAATAGAACTGTATGGAGATCATTACATATGAAATTGAAATTCTGGAAGTTATACTGATGAAAAGACTAAATTGTCAATATGAGAAGAAAGGGGAGATTAAGGTAGAAGAAAAATTTCAACTATAGTATATCTTTATTTTTTCCTCCTTTTCCCTACGATTAATGACAATTATTTTAAATGTCATCATTTAAAAGTAGAAGAATCTTTTATGTTCACTCAATTTGTAGATTTATCACAACTATGATTTTTCAAAACTAATTGAAAATATTAGCATAAGTTTTGAGAAAAAGAGGCTGCTTGGTTCAAGGGTCAAAAGGAAGGACAAGGTTGAAACAATCTTTCACAGTCAGCAAATATGATCACAGAGCAATTGGTGCAGCTTGCCATCTCCACACTTTCACACACCCCTCAGTGCCCACAAAATTAAAAAAAAGAAGCTTATAAGGTTCATTCCATCATTTTAATGATACTGCACACCAATCATGATGTGATATGTTCTCTTCTCCAAAATTGAAGGCACAAATGTCTAATGATGACTTCCTTGATGAATAGTTTGTCTTTGTCAGAAATTTAATGGCAGAATTTCACTTATGTCAGTGTCTATATGATCCATCTGCTGTTTAAAAGCTGGCTGACTGAGTATAAGTAGCCTAAGGGGGTTCTAACATATGTAACTCTCTTCCAAATCTAAGGTTTTACCCATGAACTTCAATCTTATTTTCTATTGTACTTTCTTTTCATTGTGTTAATACTTCTTGAAAATGGTATCAAAAATTTTAGAGATGTATGTAAAATATAAGCACATTGTTTTTCACAGTCACCACAAATTATGTTTCTTCCACCAACCCCATGTAATTATCAGCATATGTGGAACATATTTTGTGAATTTTATTTAAGGAAATTTAGAATGTTTATTATGACATTTATATATAATTAACTTATTTTTATAACAAAGTATCTCACTATTAATTATTACTTGCCTTAATGGGGTCTGCTATGATTCGTTAGCTATAGACTCATTAAAAATCCAAATCCACTGGGAACATAAAGTCCTAAGAAAAATGGGCCAAATAGGGATGTGAGGACAATTCCAGTATTTCAAGAGTGAGCTAGCAACAAAATTAACCTAACAGGTGTTGTGCGTCACACTCCTTGGAAGATGGTTGTTGACTTAGACTGCAGTAAAAGAAAGAATGTTCTCCTGGTACCCAGAGACTCAAGCTAGGATTTCAGAGAAAGTATCACTCGGCAGAGTCTTCTATTTCACTGCATAGACCTTGCTGTGTGGTCTCTCATGTCAAGGATTAGAAGAATAGAAAGCACAATTCAGGTTGCTATTAAAGGCACTCCTATGACTGTTGGGTCATGTGACTGTCTATTTACAAACTCATTGACTAGCATGCCTCTATAATAAAGATAGTAATGCTCTTTCTTTTCAACAACAGCCAGAGTAAATAAGTAATTAAATGCCATTGGAGGAAGTTATTACATGTAATAAGGGTATTTCGTTAAATTATTATATGTGCAAATGATTATTTGTACAAATAAATGTTATCTCTATGACACAACTTTGTCAAATTTTATAAAATTTACAGTTTATCAGAGGGTTTAGTTTCAAATATTCTCAAGATAAAATGAAATTATAGTTATAAAAGTAGCCCTGAGAATAAATTTGTAATAACTCACCAATGATGTTTTTCCTTTTTTTAGCGAAACAGCAGTGAAAACGTAAGATGAACTTTCTTTTCTGATACACACTTAGTTTAATTTTTTTTTGTTTTAAAATTCTTTTTAAATTAATTAGTGCCTAATTGGTCTTTCACATAATTAGCAAGGCTGTTTTTTACTAAAGCTAATTGTTATATTATAACCCATATATTTTATTCCATGTATATGTCATTTCACATATAGATATGCTTATTCTAAATAATGGTTAGATTATAATTACAGTCAGTTGTAATGCAAGTAAGCAGATTCAGATATTTACACTTGAATGGAGGGCAACACCAGAGGGAGAAAAAGTATATCGTAGAATGTGAGTTAAGAGTAAGCAGAAACTGAATAGACAGAAATAAAACGAGACAAAAATTAATGAAGAACTAACTAAAGGGAGCAGGTAGAAATATGGCAAGCAAAAAGAACTTGGAAGAACTGAGGAATTCATGTTTTTTCAAAAACAAAAAAACCTTGTGCTTAAGGAAGAACTTGACCTCTCTAGCCTTGTCCAGACCATAGGTTGCAAGACTCATGAAAGATGATCTTAAACTGTCCTCTTCGATCCACTTTGTGCTGGTTTCTTCATTATTTTTTCTTTTTCTTCCTCCTGCCTAGTAAATGTATTGGCTTGTTGTCTATTTCTCTTTTTGCCCTTTGTAATCAATGAGTTTCCCAATTCAGAGACAGAGAAACCAGGCAGAAAATGGCCGACTCACAGGGTCGAGGAGACGAGCTGGTGTACTGAGAGGAGAGAATGTGGCGGGGGGCCCATCCCAAGTGGGCAGCAGGGGTCTGGTCAGTGTGTGCACGTGAGAAAACCACTCTGCCAGGGGAGGAACCACTGTAGAGAATCAGAGAACAGTACCAGTGTCCACACAGGACTGGACAAGAGTGCCTGTTCCCACCGGTTAGCCTGGAAAGACCTCAAAATTCATGACCTTTTGGGTAGAGTACACAGAGGGTATTTCTTCAATGGTGGGAACCCGTAGCCATAAAATGAGACTGGCTCAGGTTCTACCTAACAATTTTTAAAACTAGATCCTAAAGATTCAAACTCATTATAAGTAACTTAATTGCATTCCGTAGTATTTACAGAAATAAAAAAAAAAAAAATAAGCAGTACCCAACAAGGTAAACTTTACACCGTTTGGCATGTAGAATAAGATTAATAGGCTTATGAAGATGCAGAAAAATACAGCCCATAATGAGGAGAAAAATCGTGCCTTGAAATCAATCCAGAACTGGCACAGATGTGAGAATTAAAAGACAAGTACATTAAACAGATATCATAACTGTATTCTATATATACATAAGTGGAGACATGAAAGATATAAGACCTGAATTGTAATTCCGAAGATGAAATTTACAGTATGTAACTTGAAAATTTACTGGATGGAAATAACAGAAGATTAAGTTTGCCAGCAGAACAGATGGGAGAATCTGAAGATATAGCAATAGTAAGTATGCAAAATAAAACACACATCAAAAAAATAAAAAATAAAAATAAATGGAGCAGAACGCCAGTTAGCTGAGAGACATTTCAAATGTCCCAGTGTGGGTACAATTAGAATCCAGTACACAGAGAGAGTGGGATAAAAATTTGAAGAAAACAATGATAAATTTGTGTTCATCAATATTAAAAACGTCTACTCTTTGGAAGACATTTAGAGAATAAAAAGACAAGTTGCACACTGGGAGAAAATCTGATTATGTTTATCCAGAATATGTAAAGAACTCTCAAATCTCAATAGTAAGAAATCAAACAACACGCTTATTAGAATGGTTAAAATTGAAAAGAACGTTTGGCGAGGAAGTAGAACGAGAACTCTCATACACCTCAAGTTGGAAGGTAGAGTTGTTTCATCACTCTGGAAAACAATTTCTTAAACAGTTAAACATATTCCCACTTTATGACCTGGTCATTCCACTTACATGTATTTACCAAGAGAAATGGAAGCATATGACTGTACCGAAAAAAGTCGTAACAGTTTTTTTTCCACCCGTCCAACAACTGAATGGATGAAAACATGAGACATGCATATTATGGAATACTATTCAGCAACAAAAAGGAATGAACTGTTGACACAATAACAACATGGACCCATCTCAAAATAATCGCTCTGCATAAGAGAGTTTTCAGAACTGATAGGCAATCTGTGGAGCTCATCTCATTCTGTGTATCAGAAAACAACTCTACTTTTCCTTGTTTCCAAACACATCATAGATTTATACTTCTACTGTCTTTGCAAAAGCTGAAAAGTAGGTTCTTTGTTTAAGAAGTCTTTCTTTCTTCTTGATAAATTTCAAGACAGTTTATTTATGTTTTACTGTATGTACAAAGTATCTCCTGATTTTCTCTTTTGTAATATGTCATCTCTCTAAAAGATTTCGTTAGTAGTTCTAGTGTACTAATTATTGCATGTCATTTTAATTGCTGAATATCTACATATTTTCAACTTTTATTATGAGAACTTTAGTAGAGTCATATTTTTGCTCTCCAGGGGATATTTTTGACTTAAAGTTGGTCTCAATAAATATGTGATGTGAAAAATCAATTCAGTAACATTTAAATCTCGGTTGTTAAATTTACCTGAGAGTAAACAGT
The DNA here is from genome assembly GCF_000151845.1 of Pteropus vampyrus. Lineage (NCBI taxonomy): Eukaryota > Metazoa > Chordata > Mammalia > Chiroptera > Pteropodidae > Pteropus > Pteropus vampyrus. The sequence goes on from NW_011888900.1 coordinate 2,939,763, forward strand.
TTCTTAGTATCAGAAACAGATTACAAGGATTTTCTTAATAATTATTACTTATTCTTTAGTGGAAATTATAAATCTGTGGCACAGAAATCATGACATCACAGAGCCACCTTATCATAGATAGGACATAGTGTCATTGACAGGACATAGGACATAGACAGTGCTTCCCAAACACAGTCCCTCGGCATTATCTTCATGTGGTTTGTGTTATTTGAGTATTTTAAACGGTTATTAATTTTATGATTTATATCTTAGTAAAATGTCTTCAGTGTCTGTCCATCTTGTTGCAAATGGCAAAATGTTATTTTTCAAGGCTGAATAATGTGTGTATGTGTGTGCGTGCGTGCGTGTGCACCACATTTTCTTTATCCATTTATCCATCAGTGAACACTTAGGCTGTTTCCATGTCTTAGCTATTGTCAGTAATGCTGCAATTAATATGGAGTGCATGTATCTTTTCAAGTTAGTGTTTATTTTCTTTAGATAAACACCAAGAAGTGGAATTGCTGGCTCACATGATAATAGATAAAACATAAACACAATGCAGTATTAAATATTCGGTAGCATTAAAAATAAGTCTATACTATTAAAATACACTCCTCCAAATACCACCTGTAATTATCTTTATTATCCCAGAAGTAGTTTGTTGACCTGAAGAGGAAACGTAGTTAACTGATTACATATGATCAAAGAGGGGGAAACACACTGTTACTTTTTTTTAAAAGGCCTCATATTTATAATTTTTCTATCTATCTTACTCCATTTTATATTATTTTAATTCTTCCTTCTTTCTTTATAGGGTGTTGTAATAGGAAAGTACTGAAGGATTTTAGGAGGGAGGCTGGTCAGTGGCTAGGCCGTCTCTGTTTTCCAGTCTTCCCTTATCGAGGTAGGTTCCCATCCTCCCTCAGAGAACAGGAGACTGGGACTTTTCTTCCTTCCTTCCTTCCTCCCTCCCTCCCTCCCTCCCTTTTAACCTCCCTTTACCCTCCCCTACCCTTTCCTCCCTTCCCTTCTTCCTTCCCACCTTCCCTCCCTTCCTCTCTGCCTTCCTTCCTTTGTATCTTTCTTTCATATCTTTCTTGATAATTACATTTCAAAGAGTTGACTCCGAGGTCCCCGAAAAAGACATTTCTGTGTTGTAAAACTGGCAGAAGGCTGGGATATGATTGACATTTCAAAGGGACAGAGGAAGAATTTACAATAGTAAGTTTCCCTGAAGGTCCAGAAGCCTGTCTAAAGTTTAGTCTACTGGAGGGAACAGTAACGCCGTTTGTGTTAAAAGGAATTGGGGAGAAATGGATATTCAAGTTTTCCTGTCATTCATCAAATTATTAAAAATTTTTCTTGTGTCCGAAACAGTTTAAGAACTTCTAAATTCATCATGCAACTTAGTAAAAGTTTAACAGCTCACATTAATGAGGCAGAAAACTAATTTGACTGACCAGATCTGTTGAATGACTTTTTGTTATAAAAATGACAAACAAACAAACAACAAAAAAAAAACCTGAAGCAAGAAGCTCAGAAAATACTCTTTTAAAAAACTATTTTGACAAGTGCCATTTAGTTTCCATTATATTATGTTTAACAGTTGATATGTGGTTAAACAGGTTTATTATATGCTGGTAATAAATTCTTGCTCTAACTCTTCAGGGCTAGTTTTCTCCTATCAGATATTTGCTGGAAGGTGGGCTGAGACTTTAAGAATGTGTGAGAATAACCTAGCTGTCTCAGTCATTGTGACCTAAATGCCTACGTACCTTAATATGGTGTGTCTTTCATTAGAGAATGCTGAGTGACAAAGGATGACTCTTCTCAGCCTATCACAGAAAAAAGATTTTCTTTATAGACCTAATTGATTTGGAGGATCTGTTTGTACCAATGCTAGACATTGTTTTCCAAACAAAACAAAAACCTCAAACTAAATTAAAACATCGAATCCATTCTTGGAGAGCCATTTAAAATGCAAGCAGAGTATTTCAAATTGATCAGTAACAAACCAAAAGGAATGGCAGGAGGGCATTTTTATAAAAGCAATTACCACGTCAGATGCTTAAAATAAAGTTAGTAGGATGTGCGAACAGTCCCTGAGGCTGTGTGCTCCCATATGCCTTGGGGAGAGGTCTCTTATTTTGTTAGTTACTCTAGTAGTGATAAAACCATGTTTCCTAGCTCGCTTGCTCTCTCTCACGTACACAAACACACACATACACACACTACTGGCAAAGTGCCTTAATAAAATCTTGGCCAAAGGGCCAATTCAGATTGGATGAAATTAACAGCAGAAGTCTACAGACAATATATATTTCACTCTATTCATATATTTTACTGTTTTTAATGAATTATCTTGGGAAACGGGGGGAAATGTATAACAAAGGCAGGATTCAAGAGAAGAATAGAATTTAATCTTTGTGCTAAAAGAAAAATATAAAGTTAACATATAAAGATATATTATGTTTTAACACACCCACTCTCCCATTCTTTCATTCTTTTCAACTGAAAATGCAACTTACGGAATTGGAGATGACAGTTACAAACTGTATATCACATAAAGGATAATTCCCAAAATATAAAGAGAACACATACAATTCAATAGCAAAAGAACTAATAACCTGATTAGAAAATGGAGTGAGGACTTTAATAGACATTTTTTCCTAAGAAGACTGAGAGCAGGCAGGGGAACCACTAAGAACAAACATGGAGGCTGGGACAATTACAGGTTGGAAAGAAAACCAGAAACGCGGGCAATATTCTGCTGTACGCTTAAAAATGTGTAATGAGGGTCGTTCTCATGTTAAGGGCTCTTACTACAATGAAATCTTTTCCTTTATAAAAGTTCTTGCCTGTCCCTGTACTAGGTGTGGGCCACATATCTCTATCTTCTGGAAGGTAACGCGTTTACTGAGACCGTATCCATCACCTTAGACTGAGAGAACTACTGCCGTGGACGTAAGCAGAGAGAGAGGCAGGCAGCCAGCAGAGGCATCAGAATAAAGCAGAAAAATTTAACCAGGAAATTTTAACGGGGGCTGTGGAGGAGGAGCAAAACTAGAAACGATAATTTAGAAAGATTAGGCGTTTACCTTTCTCATTTAAAAGGTTGATAATCTGAGATGATAAGGCTTCAGAGGACAGCTCAGATTTCATTTATATTACCCTAAAAATTAAGTAAAAGTCTCTGATGAAAAAAGTATCAAAAAAAGAAATTGTGACACATTTAGTGAACTTGTTCTTGTTATATAACAACAGATCTGCATGACATTTCAGTTAGGCAAAGCCATGTCTGGATGTTGTTTGAAAACACTGATAAAAATTGAACTTGGTTTGACCGTTCCTGCAAGCAGTATTGTCAACCTTCTTATAATTCAGAGGGCTCTTCCAGTGAAATCCACGTGGTTTATAAACACTGTGCAACTGAAACAGCTATAATTTCAAACTCTTTTTAATTATTTTCCTTACAAAAATTTTAATAACAGTTATCCTATTGATCTTGCAGTCCGTGAGATTATCAATACATTATAAAATCTAGTAGTTGTAAAATGACTAATTCATGCTAACACATCATATTGATGAAAGAATAGTACACTGTGCTATCTATGTATGCACACACATCAGATTTCACTATAGTCAATACAAATTAATCAACACAAAACAAAGGAAAAGATTCTAGCACCTGTCATTTATATACACTGCTTTTCTCTACATGTGGTTTCATATGTCAAAATGGTTCCCATGTAGTGGTCCTACAAGTGCTTTCTACATCATGGCCACCTGGCGAGGAGGCAGGTGGCTCAGTGCAAATGTGCTCATACGTGTTGGCTGTGAACAGCATGCTTTGTCTGATTTTGTCATTGTCCTACCATTGCTTCAAAGAATGAATAACTCAGACTCAATCAAGTTTAAGGTTATGAATAAATAGGTTTACTTTGGTCTTACATTCTACCAAAATTGCAGGCATATTGCAATCTGTAACCCAGGTACAAACTGATGATGATATAATTTCTTAGAAAATCAGACTGACCTTCAAATTTAGGAAGAAACTGTTGACATATGAGTAATAGAAATATTCTCCTTAATTCATATAATTTTGGTTCATGACCTTTATTTAACAGGAAAAAAATAACATGCTCAATTGCCCGATTTTTATTTCTGTTTAAAGAAGTTGGAAGTTAATTTAAGCATATCAAATACTTAAAAATGTATTCTTGGTTGCAATAGTTAGGCGTTTTCTGACCGAATACAAGTTTAGCGATGTTTAAAACTAAAATTTCTATTTCCACTACACATTTAAATGCAACAAACAATGATCGAGGTTGCTTGGGGACCATGACCTTTGAATTCTAACAATAAATAGTAAGATTAAAAGTTGACTCACTGTTATCAGCCCTGTGGATTTAGAAAGGTCAAACAAGATAAGTATTACCACCATGGATGTATGTTTATGTATATATATAATATGTGTGTGTGTGTGATATAAAATTCTTATTGGATCGATGAAAATACCATTTATTTCAGGTACTCTTGTGAAGACTTTACACATGTCTCTCATTAAAATCTTTACAAGCATTCTATTACATAGAGATGAGGAAATTAAGGCCCCAAGAATTTAAATGAATTTACCAGTGTCCCATATCCAGGGAATGGTCAAACTAGGATTAAAGGCTGGCATACCTGCCCATAGAATAGACCCTTCATTTTTATCTCACAAGCTCTCTGTAGCACATTCTGCTGCCAGCGCTTTTCCTGCATAAATCGTCAGTGTTCTCCTACCAGCTCTGTGTATCTAGCCCCAATGAGCTTTCTTACTTTGTCTATTGTTGTTTGAAACTTTCAAAAATGGTATCCATATGGAAAAGCGAAAAAGTAAGCATGTTGTGATTTTCATTTTATCGACTTAAAGGTCATTATGAATTCTAGTTATTTTCCCTGTAGCTTTGGCCGTTTTCATGCAACTTCCTAGTCATTATTGACCTTTGAAAGACTTATAAAATTTGCTGTAATTTTTATCTGATTTCATAGTCTTTGAAGCATGACTGTGTTCCATCTCATACACATATAACTAAGCTTTTAAATAGTGTGAACCAAATATTCTCACATTTAAAACAGATCGAATACAATTATTAGAAAAATGTGAATCAATTTAAGCACAGTTGGAGGCATTACCCCACCTATCCATTCGGCTGCTTTGGCTGGATACAGACTGACTTGATTTTGGGGTTGCTTTTTTGTAGAACAGTATTCCATCAATATGCAATACATTGAAGAAGAGAGTTTAGATGCTGGGCTGTTGGGCAGAAATACTGAAGGCTGTGCTGGCTAAATTAAATCGAACAGCTCTTATGTTTTTCTACCCATTTGCACAAATGACAACAGTATACAATGCCAAATGCACGGCAGAACCAATTTCAATTGCTCGCTCTCCTGTTTTGGAAGATAGAGTCATATGCAGTGAATGCCAATCAGTATTGGTTTAAAGGAACCTTGGGGAGATTGTATATTTACCACATTCGGTTCCCTAGCAGCCAGCAGTTTTGGTATCGTGGACGAAGATTTAACAATACATTCAGGAATGATTTATCATTAAGATGTTTAATTATATACCAGAAAGAATGATGTCTCCAAACTAAAGAGTTCCTAAATTATGAATGTCCAGGATTTTAAAATGACTTTTTTTTTTTTCTTTGACTCTGTGTTATTTGGTTTTACGGGGCAACCATGACACTTAATTTTGATGGCTCTCCGACCAGTGACCACTGACTATGATTTAGTAGATGGGACAAATCTAATGTATCTAGTTTTTTTTTCCCCCTAATCTGATATATGCATAGTGCAAAATATATTTTAAAATGTTTGAAGAGTTTCCAAGAGTTTCGAAAATGGAATGAAGGCAGCCAGTTTATTTATATGCATTTTATTCAATTAGTTTCAAAGTAGATTCTGTATAGATACATTTCATAAATACATATACTTTATATAGCTACGTTTAGAATTTTCAGTCTAAAAGTTACTAACTTCATACCTTTAGAAAAGTCACTTTAGCACTCTGTGATTCAGATTTTCTATATCTCTATCAGGAAAATAACCAAAATCAAAGTTCGGTGTGGTTGCATCATATTAATGAGGGTTCTGGATGTGATGAATGGGTCACACTTTTTTTTTTTTAACCCATCCTCCATAGGACCCAATAGAATGCCGATAAACAGATTAAATAGAAACTCATAACAATGGAAAGGACAAGAATGAGGCCACCAACATTAAAGTCAACAAAATGATCAGGAAAAGGAAAAATTGAGTGGTAAATAATGGAGACTTAAGAAGGAAACTAGAATCTGGAATGAGATTGAAAATATGAGTAACAGCACCATAGCACAGACCTATGTTCATATACTCATGGAGAGGACTGTTCTTCTGCTTCCCATCAATTATTTCAGTCTTCAAAACACATATTCTACTGGTGCACTGGATCTTGCTCCTGCAACGAACCCATCTCTCTTCTTGATTATGGGTAGTTTCTTCTTCCCTTCAGCATAAGATGTTGTCATATTTCCCATCTTCAACTATCTTGAGCTAACATTGCTATTTACTACCCAATTCCTCTGGTCTCATTGGTTACAAATACTTCAGAAGAGCTGTCTATATTTATTCTGTCCAATTCCTTATGATAATTCTCTGTCTTCATCTCACTTGACAATTCAGTGGCATTTGACAGGTATGAGTACTATGTCTTAAAACATTTTCTCCCCTTACCTTGTATAATATTTCTCGTAGGTATTTGTATTATTGCAGTACTTACTTTTTCTCAATCTTTTGCTAGACTTTTCTTCACTTTCTCAACTCCAAATACTAAGTATTAAATACTGAGATAGCTTAGAGCCCAGTCCTAGAATCTCCTCTGTCCTTTATTTGCATTGACGTCCTACGTAATTTCATTGAGTTTCTTAGATCTGAAAATACTAATATGCTGAAGACACATACAGCATGTCAAAATCTGAACATTTGATTTCTATCTAAAAACCTGTGGCTTCGTTGTGTTCCTCTGTCCCACTGAATAACACCCAGTTGCTTAAATAAAAGCTTTGAGAGTTATCGTTGACTCTTATTCATGACCCACATCCAAATGATAAGCAAATACTGTCAATAATATGTTTAAACTATGCCCAGAAATCAGACCGCTCACCATACACATACACTTAATGCAAACACTTACTACACCAAGCCTCCGTTATTCGTCGTCTGGATTATTGCAATCTTCTCCTAATAGGCTTCTTTGCTTCCATTTTCCAAGTAGGTATATCATTGTCAAATTTCAGAACACTAAGGATAAAAAAATTAATGATTTTAGAGATGGGAGAAAGTATAGCTATAAAGTTATTTGAATGAGTACAATGACTTCTGAAGGAAAAACATTAAATATGAAATGTAGCAAAAAAAAGATTGTGTTACAATAGAAAAAAATTTTTTCAGATATTCAGGTTCTTTGAATTCTCCCTTCCACTGATGAATTTTTTGTGAGTTATGTCAGTTTGTGCTATTGCACATCAAAGCATAAAACCAAGAAAGAAGAAATAGTGGGATTTAGGAAATAGAAACGCAATCCATAAATAGTAGGTTAAGTTCTGCGATGGCACATGTCCAGCAGACCTGGAGAGCAGCCGGTCCAGGCAAGATCGTAGGCTTAGGGGTATCGGTGTGTGGGAGGCAATGCCAGCTCCAGGAGATGGTTATGAGATGTTCAGGAATTTTTCACATTGGCCATGATGGGAATACATGTACCACAGAAACTGGCAGTGGCTGCAGGTCACCATCTGCCCTCTCTGCTCCAGAGGGCTGGTTCACCGCAACATCAGTGACTGATCCTGGCAGGCTGAGGTTGTGGGAGAAATGTACCTGGACGAGTTATTTGGAGGGAAAATTTGGAAAGTAGAAGAGATGTGAGAGAATTTTTTTTTAATGTATTTAAAAAATTCCAGAGGGGAGGGAGTGGAGAAGCTGTAGCAGAAAGCACATACCAGTAAGATGGTTGTCTGATTCTGTAATAAACAGTTGCAATGATCTAAAACCTATTTATGGTTTTGCAACATTTAGAAATTGTATAGACAAAGCACGGAAGACAAATTACGGCTACAGAAGAGCAAGTTATCAAGCCTGACACCGTCACATTGTGAATCAGCAGGGATAGATAATGGAACAGTCTCACCTTTTGACCAGGGATCGAATGTCTCAGGAAGGTTACTCCACTTGTACTTTTCCATAGAATAGAGGTTCTCAAAAGGTGAGAATCACCTGGAAAGTTGTTACAAATGCAAACTCTTGAGTAATATCCCAACCTATTGCTGAATCAGAAACTTTAGGGGGTAGAAGCCAGCATCTATATTTGAATAAGCCTTTCAGGGGATTCTAGTGCACATGAAATGTTGAGAATATCTCCTACAGAATAAATCATGCTTCTGATGGGTTATGTGGTCATTGCTTCAAAAAGGAGAACCTATTTTTATTGGCCCATCTCCTTCTGAGACTCATTCTGGAAAATACTTGAGATAATGCTGCCTGAACTTCTTTACAATAAAACAAAAAAAGCTTAAGGAAACCTAAGACAACATAAACGGCCCCTTCGTAGTAATCAATGCACTCTGCAATTATGATTGTACACTGTGATTCAGATAGTTCTGCGTTCCAGTTCTTTCTAAAACCAAACAGATTCAAATATATGAAGTGAAGATATTCAACATGACTTCTACTTTATTTTTACAAAGACA
>NW_011888900.1:2948565-2959146 GCF_000151845.1 Pteropus vampyrus
TTTTTTTTAATGTATTTAAAAAATTCCAGAGGGGAGGGAGTGGAGAAGCTGTAGCAGAAAGCACATACCAGTAAGATGGTTGTCTGATTCTGTAATAAACAGTTGCAATGATCTAAAACCTATTTATGGTTTTGCAACATTTAGAAATTGTATAGACAAAGCACGGAAGACAAATTACGGCTACAGAAGAGCAAGTTATCAAGCCTGACACCGTCACATTGTGAATCAGCAGGGATAGATAATGGAACAGTCTCACCTTTTGACCAGGGATCGAATGTCTCAGGAAGGTTACTCCACTTGTACTTTTCCATAGAATAGAGGTTCTCAAAAGGTGAGAATCACCTGGAAAGTTGTTACAAATGCAAACTCTTGAGTAATATCCCAACCTATTGCTGAATCAGAAACTTTAGGGGGTAGAAGCCAGCATCTATATTTGAATAAGCCTTTCAGGGGATTCTAGTGCACATGAAATGTTGAGAATATCTCCTACAGAATAAATCATGCTTCTGATGGGTTATGTGGTCATTGCTTCAAAAAGGAGAACCTATTTTTATTGGCCCATCTCCTTCTGAGACTCATTCTGGAAAATACTTGAGATAATGCTGCCTGAACTTCTTTACAATAAAACAAAAAAAGCTTAAGGAAACCTAAGACAACATAAACGGCCCCTTCGTAGTAATCAATGCACTCTGCAATTATGATTGTACACTGTGATTCAGATAGTTCTGCGTTCCAGTTCTTTCTAAAACCAAACAGATTCAAATATATGAAGTGAAGATATTCAACATGACTTCTACTTTATTTTTACAAAGACAGGAACTCATAAAATCATTCTATGAAAAAATGGACCAAACTCCAGGTGACATTTTTGTGTTGTTCTCTCACATGTTAATTGAAAACCGCAGTTGAGAAATATGCCTTACACTAGTCACTCAACATCTCAGAAGCCGAAAGGGCAACATGCACGCAAGGACCTCTTAATTTGATGACATAGCATGGACTCGCCAGGCCTACTTCTACGTTCGTAATCACATTTTATACCATGAGTTAGGCTTTGAAAGCCTTTTCTAAACTTTTACTTAACATTTAATTATCTTAAGAAAACAAAATGAAAAAAAAAATTAATAACCCCACAAAACTCTTTGAACAAAAATCAGGGCAGGCCTCTTTCCACCACAAATTGGACCTGCACTATTTTATTTTTGAAAATTGCTAACGACTAAGTCAGACCCTAGTGCCAAGAAATATGTATGCACAAAATTACGAGGGCATGAAAAATATTTCTGAAAATTATCTGAGAGGTGTTCAATTCGGCTGCTGCTAAGATAGTTAATTTGCCAACAATGCGGGCTGCTTCCTCAAGGATCAACTAAAGAGAAACTTCTAAGGAAAAACATGACATCCAAAAAGTCGTAGGGAAGGCTATGAGGAGATTTTTTTTTGGTATAGTTTAAATTCTCTTGATCCTCATCTTCTTTCCCTTGGGAGAAAAGCATTATATATTCCCTCACTGCAAATATTTTGGCAAGATCAAGATCACTCGAATAAATGTCCTTTTCCTAGAAGTAAAATCAGGGTAACTCAAAGCTCAAGTTTTGTCAAAGAGTCGTAGAGAAAACAAGTAAGAACAGATCAGCTCCTGGATTTTCTTCCAACTCTTCCCTTCAAACTTCCGCAGCTGGTGCATGACAATCTAGGATGCCTTCTGTGAAGATGCTTTTTCCTGAGCGTCTAAAGCTGATGTGTTTAGCATGGTGCTGGTGGCTTGATGAACTGACACAAAATGGAATGATTTGCTGTGATATGTGGTGCCTGTGGCTTTCTACCCTAATACTCATTCAGTCATCTATCTTTGATCCACCCTCGAGTGACACAGATCAGTCCCTAGCTTTCGGCCCTTCTACAGTACATATTCCAGAATAGCCAGTACGCCCAAGGAATAAACAAAAGTGGATGAACACTTCAAATGTAAATCAGAAAATGGATTATAGATGCTACTCAGTATATTAACATATGTTGATGTACTAGTATTTTAAAGACCTAGATTTTAAAGCATCCACAATTCACATGTTAAAAGAGGTGAATGTGTTAGCAATATGACACCAAATAAGAAATCACAAAGAGAAATAAGCAAACGTAATAGGTAAGAAAAAATAATGGCTAAAACAAAGCACAGGGACAGGCTATATGATAGAATGAATAACTGGGAAAGCACAATTCTTTTAATTCTTGCCAAAGGGAAGATTAAGTCATTGAATAAATTTACACAGGGGAACGACATGAAGAACATGATATAGAGACCATATTAAAAAAAACAAAAAACAAAACCTACAAACCTGATTCTATTTGTATAACATTCAGAAACAGGTAAAGTTAATTAATTAATTAATCTGCGGTGTTAAAGGATCGTTCTAACCATAATTCTAATTCCCCTTTTAGGGTGATGTCACGAAATTTTCTAGCAATTTCCCAAGTGATATGCTTGCTGACTCCATGTCATGTTTTGAGAATTACTATATAAGAATCTTAGAAGTATAGGTCATGTCTTATTAGCCTTTGTTTCTTCCAAATTTATACCATGGTTTTGCGTCATTTTAAATGTCAGTTTTAGATAAGCCCATATATGTATGCAATACAAAATAAACACCTCCCATTATAAAATTATTATTTATGAGCAATAACAATATTTAAATGAAATCTCATGAGCTTTGATGTGTACAAAATATTAAAATAAATGTACAATACATAAAATGTATTTTAATATATATAAAATAATATCTTTATTAAAATTGCATTAAATTCTATTTAATTTGTAAGGCCTTTTCATGAAATAATATATGCATCATAAGATTATCTACTATGGAGTAGATATAAATATTTTTAGTATAATTATAATACTATAAATTATTATAGTATAATTATATTGTAGTTAGATGAGAAAAATTTAGCATCTTACTGAAAGTGAGTGCAAAATCAAACTTTTACTCTATTCTAGGAAGACTAAATTTTCAGATACAAAAATGTCCCATACATATTAAAATATTTTGTGCAAATAAATGGAAATAAAAATAAGAATTCAGGATTCAATATTAAGATTAATATTGTCTTACCATGAATATATATTCTGTTAGTGTTTTATTTTTATTTTTATTTTAATACTGAATTGCACCTCATAATCTACTTTTTTAATGGATATTCATCTATTCGCATAGTTTTGAAACAAAACAAATAATTTTAACAGGTTAAAACAAATCAAGTAGCAATAATATAGAGTTGAAGCTCATGGTAAAACTTTCTAAATATAAATATGAAATACTTGATAATTCAGCAGTGAATTTAAATTACTTTTAAATATAATAGTAATGGCAAAATAAGGAGAGAAACACATTAAGAATTTGAGTATTTTCGGAAGGAAAGGTAAAAGTTGGGTATGAAGAATTACAGCACACGCCAGCCTTCAAAAGCAAACATACCTCTGAAACTCACTCAGAAACTGTGCCCAGATTTTTTATTTAAACATGTATTCATTATTCACAAATTGTTTCTTAAGTTCCCATGGGTGTCAGGTGTCACACCAGGAAAGTGGGAGACAATATTAAAGGAAATAAATCTGCATGGCTTTACCACATAGAGATACCTCCTGAAGGGACATTGTAATAAATTCAATGATAAGCAAAACCAAGGTTCCATTTCCGTAGCAGCGCTGAGGAGAATTTACATCAAAATCAAAAGAATGAGCTGGAATAAACATTCTCATTCTCCCATGTTTCCTTCTGTAGAAATGGCAATTTCATTAGTTACATAAGCCAGACACCTTGGTTGTCTCATTAACATCTCTCTTACCCCTCTACGTCAATATCTGATATTTAATCCATTGACACAGTCCATTTATTTTATTTATATATCTCTGCCATCATTCCATCTCTCTTCATCTCCATTTCACCGCTCTGAAACAATTTCCTCTCATCTTTACCAGGTCCGATGTAACAGCAGTAACAAATCTCCATGTATTCTGGCAACCCTCCAGTCCTCTCTACAATTGTAGCAGAGCATTATTTTAAAAACGAAAGTCTGACCCCATCAAAGACTTCTACTGAGTATTTCAAGATGCAAGCCCGACCCTTTCCAGTAGCTTCCTATTGCTTTTAGAAGTGCCGTGCAATGTCCCAAGACCTCGCAGCTTCGTCATACATACTATGTAGCTGTCCCCTCCTTTTTTTCGTATAGAGCCAAAGGGCCTACTCTTTCCAGAAAACTTGTACATCACAAATTTTATTTCTGTTTGTTTTATATTGATAGAAATGTTTGAAATATGTTTTCCCACACAACCTGAATTTTAAGCTATTTTGAGAGGGGCTGCCTCTGAAACGGAGTCATTCCCTTGCTTTCAGTTTTTCTCTTGGAGACTTTAATTTTTAAAACAGTTTAAGATATACAAACAAATTGAAATGTCACTGAGATTATCCATATACCCCACACCCATGTCAAAATTTGTAGTATTGAGCTAAAGTGGAGTTCATGGGGAAATATTTCATTTAAAATTTTCTTGTTTTGGGAGAGGTGGTCGAGAGGTTTTTATTGAGAATCCCTCCTAGCTTAATTGAGATATAATTGACAAAATAAAAATTGTACATATTTAAGGTACACAATGTGATGATTTATTACATTATATGAGCATAATATACATATACATTGTAAAATAATTATGCTCAAGTTAATTAACGCTTCCATCGCCTGACAGTTTTTTGTTTTGTTTTGTTTTGTTTTGCAATGAAAACACTTAAGATCTACCATCCTAACAAATTTCAAGTATACAGTACAGTTTTATTAACTATAGTCAGTGCTATTTAATTTTGAATGATTATGTTAAATGAAATATTTAAAGATAAACATATAAAATTTCCACCTTAAGAAAGGTAGAGCGAATTAATTTCAAGTGAGTGGAACAGCAACACTAAAAAGAAGTTAATAAAGTAGAAAATAAACATTAGAAAAAGTTAACAAAGCCAAAGGTTCATCTTTTCAACAGATTAATAATGGTGATCAAAATCTAGCAGAATTAATTAAGGAAAAAGAGAAAACACAAATTATCAATATATGATGTGAAGGGGAAATGTTAGCACGTATCTTAAAGACATAAAAAAAAATTATGATCATCTATGTGACAAAACATTTAATGGATTATAAAGGTGAGAAAGTTACCTGAGAAACACGTCTTACAAATGTAGATTTAAGAAGAAATACAAAATCGAAATAGCCTTATTTTTAAAAATATTTCATTCATAGTAAAAATCATTCATCCAAAGAAATCTGCAGGGTCATATGGCTTCATTGGTAATTCTATCAAACTTTAAAAAATTTAAATACTGTCAATCTTGCAGAGTCTCAGAAAATGTAAAAGGATCATATAGCTATATCAGAACATATTGATTTTTATTGAATGAATATTTTCAATGGCATAACTAATTATTTACACTTTAGTTATTTCACAAAACTGAGCAGTGTTTATTTCTGCAATCGTACACACGCACACACAAATTGAACATATATTGACTTTAATCAATCAATCGATCACTGGTTCTGTAGGCTTTTTCCTATACTTTTGACTTTGTAGACTCAGCAGAGATCATCTTCTCGTGACTAAATACTAACCGTTCTTTATATTTTGCAATAATTATTTTGAATGCCTGCAGAGTTTCACTCTCACTCTGCAATACTGAATACTCAAGCAGAAAAGAATCCATTAGATTATAAACACACTGGGATAAAAGCTATAATCTTTGTCCGCTGTGGATTTTGAGATTACAATTAGGTCTCAATAGGCATTAAATAACAATGTGAATGCAATGCCACCTCAATTATATGAGCAACAGGATAGTGCAGGCTGCGACCAGGGGAGAAGAATTCATTTGTTGTTCTTATGTGTTGTCTGCTTATTCAGAAAAAAAAAATTGTTTAGAAATACCTCCTGCAGTTATTTGCCTTTTCTTTCAATATTAAATGCAATTGTATTTTACAAACCAAAGCATTATTTGATAAAGTATAATTAAACTAATTGGTACCTCAGCATCACATTGGATATAATTCGAAATTGGTATGTATTCATGTTCTTTCATATATTCTCAGCACTTTATGAGCAAAGATTTACTATCTATTAAATTCTCAGCACTGTGCTAGGATGAAATAGGCAACCTAAGGTATAGTTTATAATGTCTGAACATTAAATATAAAATATCACTTGTTTCAATAAGAAATTTTCATTTAAAACTGCATTTACAAAATGTAATTTATGATAATCTATTCGTGAAATCCACAAGATGTGGGTTCTTGTTTGATTTCAATAATTAAGATTTATTTAATACAAATCATGTTATTAAATTCCTTCCAAAAATCTGCCTTCATAACCAAGGTACTTCCTGCCCTTTCTAAAGTGGTGTCTTTGTTCTTCAACTTTCCGTATACTAACCCACTAGTCTAAGCAGATACGTTAGCTAGTCTTTAACGATGAACCCCTGATGAACCGCAGCTCCTTGCATTTACGCTCATATGCAGCCCCTCGCCTTACACTTGTGCTAGATCTTGAACTGGATTTTGATCGATATGATATAGTGAAAGCGATACTAAATTTCTTTCAAGGCTAGATGATAAGATGCTTTGTAGCGCCCATCTGGATCTTTTGAAATACATGCTCTGGGGAAAGCCAATCACCACGTAAGAAGTCTGACTACCCTACCCACAGAGAGAAGGCACATGAAGAAAAGGAGATATTTAGCCAGCTCCAGGCTGTTTCAGCCATCCACCTGAGGTGCAAAGCATGTGAGGGAGACAGCCATCTTGAACTTCCAGGCCAATGAGCCTTAAGATGACAGCCCCAGCGGCCATCTGAGTGCAGTGACAGGCAAGACACCAGGCAAGAATCACCCAACTCAACTTAGTAAACCCTCAGAATCTTGACAATATGTTATGGTTGAAGTCAAATTCTTTGGGTTTACTTTTTATGCAACTTATGTAACCAATGCGTTAGATAACAAGGGTAAAGATTCAGAATAGATTTCAAATAATAGTGAATTATAAAACCATGCAAATTGTATAATTAATAGGGACATAAACACTTTGGGTTTTACAATAATTTCCAGTTCCTTTTTGTACTTTAAATTCAAAGTACTTTCCAATATAACTTTCCCTTTCATGACCAGAATACAGAGTAGGTAGGATAACATATAATTAAAATATTTAAGATCTACTTTTATTACTTTTGTTTCATACTTCAGCATTAATAAATAAAAAAGCAAAAACTAATTTGTACCGTACCATCTCTAGAATAAGAGGCGTGGAGTTTCCTTGGTAAGTCTGGGCTTTGGTGTCAAGTCTGACCAGCTAGAATCCTGAATTTCTGAATAAGGTAAGCTAGAGGCTGGTCTAGACTCCAACAGGGGAAATGTCATGACAGATGGTGCAGTTTGCTGTCACTGGGGAAGGCTGTAATGTCACACCTAACAAGTATTTACTATCCACAGACTCCGAAATAGCTTTCTTTTATCATTTTTATTCAAATTTCCAAGTGTGTAAGCAGACCTCACCATTGTAGGAATGAGTTGGGGCCACCATTGGTCTTTCTATGCACAGAATAACTTTAGTAAGTGTAGCTGGGTCCTGACTCATAGGGCACCTTCTCCTCGAGTTCATGAAAACATGTAGTTGAGAGAAGATGAGCTGTGTCCCCTATCCAGGGTGTCCCAAGGAGGGGGCGAGAATAGGACTAAGAGGTAGAAGTGCCCATTGGGAAAGTTATATTGGGTGAAGACTCAATATTTAATCTCTAGTAGAAAAAAAAAAAGGCTATGCCCAAATGAAAGCATTCGGTCCCCCTTATTCTCCTTAATCCACCTTTCTTTCTCTTTATTCTACTCTCTAGATGGCTCTCCTATTATATGCTTTCTTTTCCTTATATTTTATTTGCTGCTTTTATCAAGCTTTTATTTTTAAGAGCCGTTTAGGATTCACAACAAAATTGAGGGGACGATACAGAGGTTTCCCAGATACTCCTGTCCCTACACACGCACAACCTCCCTATTATTAAAATCTCCCACCAGAGTGGAAGAACCGATGAATCCACATCGGCTCATCACAATCACCCAAAGTCCATGACTTACGTTGCGTTATACATACATTCTGTGAGTTCGGACAAATGTACAA
This sequence comes from Pteropus vampyrus, assembly GCF_000151845.1. NCBI lineage: Eukaryota > Metazoa > Chordata > Mammalia > Chiroptera > Pteropodidae > Pteropus > Pteropus vampyrus. The sequence continues at coordinate 2,956,762 of NW_011888900.1, forward strand.
TGACATGTACCTCTTATTATTATGTAATACAGGGTGTCTTCACTACCCTAAAAGTCCTCTTTGCTCCATCCATTCATCTCTCCCCAACACAAACCTCTGGCAACCACTGAACTTTTTGCTGTTGACATAGTTTTGCCTTCTCCAGAATGTCATGTAGTTTGAATAATACATTTTTCTTAAATTGACTTACCGTTACTATTTAAATCAAGGTGTAACTCATTGCTGTATGGCCTCAGCAAGGCTTCTAAGAGGGTTCACATAGAGATTAATCATGGAGCAATATGATATCAGAAATAGAATAAGTATAACCATTACAGTTTTTTCACAGATATCAGCTAGAGGTCTAGAGGACCGGGTATGTAACCGGCTTAAGGTGAATAAGAGAAAGTGGCTGGAGTATCATACTCTTATCATTAAGGCTATGCCGAGGAGGGAAAATTAGGTTTTCTTACGTGTGTGTGTTATGGAACAGAACACCATTTGACGGGAACAGGAACTATATTAGCTCACATTCGATGAGTGACAGGTAATATATTTTGTGATATTCTCTTCCTTTGAATAATATGATAAATTACAATTCTCATGCACAACTGGTTTTGAACATGGCAAAGTGATGAAGTTAAATAGTATTTCTTTTATTTACTATCGTGGATAAAAAAGAACATAATAAGTCAAATCCAAATCTAAAACACCGATTCAACATAATTCTTCTTATAGTATCTGCTCTAATAATTTTGCAATTATAACTGACTAAATTATTTGCCGTTGACAAGGCAATCTTTCATTAGATTATTTAAATTAACCCTCATTTTAATCATTTAGTAACTTTACCCTTTTCTGTTCATTTGCTTATTTTTGAAGGTAGCACTCAGCCAAATCATAAGCCTTTATCCTGACTCAGTAGGGTCAGAATTATAATTTCAATCGTCCAATTTGAAAACCAGAGGTTAAAATACTATGTCGAACAGTATGTTAAAAAGGTCTAAATGCAAAAATTGAGGTCTTTGACCTCAATTTTTCTCTATTAAAAGAGTTTCTCTATCTTGTCTGGTCAAACCCCAATGACCCTTTATTATAGAGATTAACCTATTAGGCTACGAACACGCTAAATTCAGCTGATTAAATTCTCCCCAGATTAAACCTGAAAAAAGGGAAGAGAGAAGCATAATAAATATCATATATATATTGTTACAATTTTAAGCTCTAGTCTTCTCCCATGCTAAGAAGGAGAAAAACTATGTGCAGGCATGCCATTAAAAATGATCTATAATCCAGTTACATTATTGATATCATGTGTACGTATGTACTGATTAAATATTATGCATTGATTAAATGAAGACGTACATAGACAAGCAGTGGACACTTCAGCTTTGAGAGTAGCAATTGCACTACTCCTGTTATCAGCTCCTAGGGCGTCCTCTTCATTTTACTTCTACCAAACTCTTGGCCTTGGCTGCTTTTAAAGGTTTCTGCTGCTCTATTTTATCTACTGTGCTTTCAAATAAACTCCTTTCCTTTTGAAGCGAGCCAAGTATTAAACCCTGAGAAGGCCGGAGTAGGATGAGGTATGGTTGTATATTTTTTTCTTTTTTAATATTCATCTTTATTGATTGTAGCATGAAATGCAGACACAGGTGTTCTGGATCAGACCGATTATATATCATTATATATCATGTGCTGTCGGTGGGATGGTGTGATAAAGTGAGGTCAGATCTCTCATTCATGTACACATTACCTAAGGAAGTCCTAGAGATCTATGTATAACATAGTGATTAAAGACAAACATACTGTATTATAAACTTCAGAGTTGCTAAGAGATAAGATCCTGATTGTTCTCATGCAAAAAAAAAAAATGATGGAGGTGTCAGCTAATGCTCTGGAGGTAATCATGCTGCAGTATATACGTGTGTGTCAAATCAACACATTGTACACCTTAAACTAATGCAATGTATATGTCAATTATAGCTCAGTAAAAACAATCTGTTATGTAAACATAGTTAATGCCTTAGGCGAGAAAATAGATTTTCTCTGTTTATATTCAGAAAAGAGAATGTGTTGCTTCCCTCTTCCTTCCTAAAACGAATAACAATAGAAACCTTGGCTCCTTGGAAAGAGGACGGAAGGATCTTAGATTCTCACTCTGACCATTTGGAGTGGACACACATCTCTCCAAGGGCCAGGTAGGTCCTGCTGTCACTGTTTCTGACTTTTATGACCTAGAAATGTGTCTAAGATAGCAGGCTTCATTTTCCCTTGAAATGAACACACACACTTCCCGAGTTAGGTAAATCTAAGTTCTCTCACTATTTATACAACTGGAAATTAACTTCCTGAGGCCTGATGCTAACCTAGGAACTCAAGTTTTCAGTAGAATTTATGCAGAAA
>NW_011888900.1:2959196-2961633 GCF_000151845.1 Pteropus vampyrus
TTAGGCGAGAAAATAGATTTTCTCTGTTTATATTCAGAAAAGAGAATGTGTTGCTTCCCTCTTCCTTCCTAAAACGAATAACAATAGAAACCTTGGCTCCTTGGAAAGAGGACGGAAGGATCTTAGATTCTCACTCTGACCATTTGGAGTGGACACACATCTCTCCAAGGGCCAGGTAGGTCCTGCTGTCACTGTTTCTGACTTTTATGACCTAGAAATGTGTCTAAGATAGCAGGCTTCATTTTCCCTTGAAATGAACACACACACTTCCCGAGTTAGGTAAATCTAAGTTCTCTCACTATTTATACAACTGGAAATTAACTTCCTGAGGCCTGATGCTAACCTAGGAACTCAAGTTTTCAGTAGAATTTATGCAGAAAACAGTAAGTCAGAAGGAACACCGTAATAGATGAATAGATTATTTTTATTCCACAGGTAACCTGTCCAAGACGATATATATAGAAATGAATAGGGAAGGAAATTTTAACGAATGCTATATATGCCATGCTGCTTTACATTCCTACCCACAATACATGGGAATTACACTCGGTATTTTCAGTTTTTTGTTTTTCTTCTAAGCCGTTCTAGTAGATATAATATCTCATTTTGTTATCAATTTGCATTTCTTTAATGATACATGACTACTGAGCAGATTTTTATGGGCTCGCTTACCATCATATGTTTCCTTTGATGAAATATTTATTCAAAACCTCTGTCCATTTTTTATTGGTTTGCTTGTTTTATTATTGATTTCAAAGAACCATTTATATATTCTGGAATCAAGTTTTTTTTATCAGGCATCTAATTTGCAAATATCTTCTACAACTCATTTGATTGTCTTTTAATTTTCTTAACAATAGATTTTGGTTAGCAGTTGTCCAAGTATGTTTTGATCTGTATCTGAAATTTTTACTCTGCGTTATTGGCCGTATGTCTATCTTGTCATCAATATCATACTGACTCGGTAACACTAGCTTTATAGCAAATCTTCAAGTATCATGGGTTCTCCATTTTTGCTCTTCTTTTTCCAATTTATTTTAGCTACTCCAGTTCCTTTTACTTTTCATTGGATCTTGTTCATAAACTTTTTTCTCTTTTTCCTTATCGAGCATTGGTTTGAGTAATTTTTGTTACCCTAATTCAAATTCACTTATTCTTTCCTCTGATTATCTTGCTAAACACAGTTTTTTTTTTATATATGTTATTTTCATTTCCAGCATCGCCATTTTATTGTTTTCTTGTGGTTTCCATCTCTCTTCTATATTTTTAATTAGAACCTTTAGTATATTAATAATATTATTTTAAATTACCTGTCTGCTTTTTTGAACCAGTGTCTCCCATCTAAATATGGTTCTATTGATTGCTTGTTTCCACCATATCTTGTTGTCGTTGCTCTTTTCTATGGCTGATAATTTTTTATTGTATGCTGGACATCATCACAGGACGTGGAGACTGAATAAATAGATTTTATGTCTGTAAATTGACATGTCTTCTCTCCTATCGGAACTTTAGGGTGAGTCATCGAGTGACAATGGTTTAGTTCTCTGTGTTTGGCAGTGTTTCTACGGTTATCCTTAGTGCACCATGTGCTTCATATTGCCTTTACTTTTAATGTTCCCTTGGGCTTAACTTAATGACAGTTTTGCCAGAGAGTTTTTCTCAATGCCTACTTTACCCTCGTGTCTAGGTCTTCCTTTTGGGCTGCATCTCGGAGAGGATCTGTCTCCATGTTCTTTGCTTTCCCTTAGCAATAGAGCTTAATCTGTGACAGGAAACGTTTTAGCCTGAAGGTGAAGGGCAGAGTGGAGCAGGTTTTAGGTTCTGATTAAGCCTCATTCGTAGAGACCTCTGTGTTCCTGGGTCTTTAGAGTGTGGCTTTGTCAGTGTTTTAGCCCAAACCTAGTTTTATGTTTTTTGCTGGGCTTGTATTCTCGCTCTCTCTGTATAACTGAACATTGTTTAGCTGTTGTTCTCTTTGAAAGGATAAGAGTGGTACTCTTTCCAGCTTTCTACAACTCATGCAAAAAAACAGATGTCCACCCGGAAGCATATTACATTTAAAATGAATGTTAAATCTGGTTCCGTTGAAATGGAAAAGTTGCCATGTAGACTAGCCAGTTAACTCCTCTATTTTTTATGGTAACACCTAAGCATTCACTTAAGAATTATTAACAATAAAAAAAAAACATCCTTTTAAAATAGTTTTTCCAAATAAGATAATACTTGTATAGTAAAGGTTCAACATTCACTAAATGAGCTCACACAGTAGGATGTCATTTTAAATCTGCCTAATTGTATGGTCACATAGCTAAGTAATACAAATGTGATGTATGGTCACATAGCTAAGTAATACAAATGTGATGAGAAATATATGACAGCTCCTAGCTTCAAAAGTCCATGTCTGTCGAAAGACAGTAACAGGGCGAGAGGAGTGTAA
>NW_011888900.1:2961683-2967185 GCF_000151845.1 Pteropus vampyrus
TGGCAGTGTTTCTACGGTTATCCTTAGTGCACCATGTGCTTCATATTGCCTTTACTTTTAATGTTCCCTTGGGCTTAACTTAATGACAGTTTTGCCAGAGAGTTTTTCTCAATGCCTACTTTACCCTCGTGTCTAGGTCTTCCTTTTGGGCTCCATCTCGGAGAGGATCTGTCTCCATGTTCTTTGCTTTCCCTTAGCAATAGAGCTTAATCTGTGACAGGAAACGTTTTAGCCTGAAGGTAAAGGGCAGAGTGGAGCAGGTTTTAGGTTCTGATTAAGCCTCATTCGTAGAGACTTCTGTGTTCCTGGGTCTTTAGAGTGTGGCTTTGTCAGTGTTTTAGCCCAAACCTAGTTTTATGTTTTTTGCTGGGCTTGTATTCTCGCTCTCTCTGTATAACTGAACATTGTTTAGCTGTTGTTCTCTTTGAAAGGATAAGAGTGGTACTCTTTCCAGCTTTCTACAACTCATGCAAAAAACAGATGTCCACCCGGAAGCATATTACATTTAAAATGAATGTTAAATCTGGTTCCGTTGAAATGGAAAAGTTGCCATGTAGACTAGCCAGTTAACTCCTCTATTTTTTATGGTAACACCTAACCATTCACTTAAGAATTATTAACAATAAAAAAAAAACATCCTTTTAAAATAGTTTTTCCAAATAAGATAATACTTGTATAGTAAAGGTTCAACATTCACTAAATGAGCTCACACAGTAGGATGTCATTTTAAATCTGCCTAATTGTATGGTCACATAGCTAAGTAATACAAATGTGATGTATGGTCACATAGCTAAGTAATACAAATGTGATGAGAAATATATGACAGCTCCTAGCTTCAAAAGTCCATGTCTGTCGAAAGACAGTAACAGGGCGAGAGGAGTGTAACGCAAGACACTGCTTGCTGTCACCATTCCATGTGAAAAACTATCCAGGGAAATGTGAATAAGAGAAAGGACCCCAGCATCAAACTTCAAGTACCACTGCACTGTTGGGGCTTCGTCTAATATTGGAGTCTAGTCTAATATTAGTTGGGAGATTTAAACTGTGGTAAGGTTTATCCTAGAAAACATTAGAGAGGAAATAGTTTAATTTTATCCCGGCGTGGTTTAGAATCATTTATTTCCCCTCTTTGTCCTACTTCATCACGGGCTCCTTTCCTAAGAGGAGTTCAGGAAGGAATTGCCAGAGAAATGGTGAAAAACAGAGAGAAAATTGTGTCATAGGAGCCAAGCAAGGCAAATATTTTGAGAAAGAGTACGTTTACTATTATAAATAACTATTTGGTTCTAGGACAAATTTTGTGCTGTAGCCATATTCTTATGACTTATAGTTTAAAAGTGGAAAGCTTACCTTGTCTTCTGTTATTTCATAAAGTCAGAATCCTCGCGCATCACCGTGGTTTTCCAGAACAAGCAATGCCCTGAGATGAAATGCAGAATACTGAAAACAGTTGATTATTTTAATATCAGCATGTAATGCCACTCAGTGATTTCTGTATGCTCATTACCTTTATTTGCTAATCAACATATTTTCTTAATTCAAAAAAAAATCTTAACGAAAGGAGACTTTTTAAAATGATATTTGAGTCTACAAAACCTTTGCAGATCAAGATATTTACATTTCAGAAATGTAACATTACCATAAAAATTCAATCTTCATGTATCTTTCTGTCAGGATAAAAACTCAAAGGAAAATTATAACTCTCCATGGATATCAAGGCACAGCAGTCTTTGAAGACCTCATATGCCAAAGTCAATGTATGGATTGCTCATAATTTCTTCCTACATGAGAAATGTAGTATGGATAGTGGGTTTTTTTTTTTTTGCTTTTTTTTTTTTAGAAATCTATTTCTCAACACACTGTAAAACAAGAAAAAATAAGGTAGAAATCTCACAAAAATAGGAAATTATTTCAAACTTTGTGGTATTTGTGAAGTAAAAAATAATACAGATTTTTATGCATTGGGGGTGCTAAGCAAAGAGTGGCTAAAACAATTTTAAAAAACACTAAAACTTGGAATAATTACACTAACGCATATAATGCTAAATTTATGAGACACAAATAAGATAAATTTTAAAACGTCATATAAGTGACAAATATGAAACCTTTAATTCACAGAGATTTTGAAAATACTGAAGAGCATTGAGAAGAAAAACTTATCCATAATTCTCACGCAGAGGAAAACATAATTAACATTTGACATATTTCTTTTGGCTTCTTTTCGGGTGTGTGTCTAACTATGGTGTGCATACTCATATATAACATGCTTTTATTTTTAAACATTATGTAATTACATGTAATATTTTAAATTATTTTTTCATTTAGTGTTATACTACATATTTCTACATCCATATGTGTATAAAATAAACATTCATATGACATTTTATTTCAGCTCCCATTTTGCATCAGTTTTCACTTAGCCTTATGCTGGCATTATTTCTCAAATCATTAAATCATGGTTCTTTTTTTTTTTTTTTAATGAATGAGTACCATTATACTGTATTACACTGTGTAGATATCCTTATTTTATATGACCATTTTCATATCGATGGGCATTTACTTTATTTTCAAGTTGTATTTAAGGTGTTGAAATGAAAATATATATACTTATTTTTCTGGGGACTTTTCTAATTACATCCATAGGACGAATTATTAGAGATCGCATTACTACAGAAAGTTATGAATAAGTACAAGGCTCTTAATACATATTATAAACATTTTCCCATAAACATAGTAGCACTCTCAAAGAATATGAAAATAGCCATCTGAATTTCATTTGAATAAGAATTTGTCAGTTTACTTGAAAAATCAGATAATCCTCAGGAGAATTACATATATATGTTTTATAAGCCCATCCAAATTATCTATTTCCAACTCACACTGTCAACAGAAATCATACGGGTCTGTGGCAAGCAGATACATTACAATGGGATTGATACAGACATTAATATGATTGATACTATGTACTCCAACCTGTGTCATACTATAAAGATCCATTGTGAGATAAAAATGAATGCATTTATTTTTCATAACTTATTTATTTTATATGGGTTAATGATAGAAAAGGATTATAAGAAACTCTAGTGAAGCATATGTTATGTAGTGAATCCTAGGTGCTACTTTCTAGTTTGAATTGGTTAAAAAAAATAACTCGGAAAAATCCACTGAAAAATAATACCTAAGCTGTTCAAGGAAAGATGGAAATGAAATATCTAGGTGACACCCGGAGATCATTTTGGCTCCTCAAACGTAAGACAAAAGTTAAGTCGATGAACACATTCAGGCGTTCTTTAAGCCCACGTTTTCCGAACGCCTACTGGGTACAAGACTCTAAAAGGTTTGGAGAATTGCGAATATAAAGATAAGATACTTATTCTTATGTCAAGATCTAATATGCCACGATCTAATAAAAAAGCATAAAAATTAAATAATAATGATAATGTATATGTCAAGAACAAGTCAAGCAAGGACAGTTTGTTAAATGAATGTAAAGTAGAAAAATATCTGATCTTGACATGAGAGGTTAGGAAAATGAAGTTACATTGAGTCCTGAGAGTATGTAAGAACAAGCACTGGAAAGAGCCTGTGCAAGGGTTTGAGGCAGAAAGAAGCTGGGTATACTTGGAAAACTAAAATAAGGTCATCGTTAAGTAGGATAAATGAGTTAGGACCATAGGAGTGAAGATTGTAGCTCAGGAGTTAGAAGTCCAATAACGGAAGACTATAAAGGCCATGCTGGGGAACCGAGAATCATTCTTAAAGAGAAAAAAAGAAATGAAAATCTCATTCACAAAAGTATCCAGAAAAATACTAAACAACAAAGTAATCTGATTAAAATTTCACAGAAAACATGCCAGGCTGTAAATAATAGCTCTTAAAAGCCTGAAGTTTATACAATGTGTGTGTACATATACTGTAATATAGAACTTTCTTATCTAAAATAATTTTTTAAAAAAAATCTTAGCAATCTCCACATTCACAGGTGATACAATAGCGCAATTTCCTCTACGAAATTTAGAATGATTTGATTTAACAACAGTTTGTTCATCTAACAGGTCGATTTAAGCTGTGGTGAGAGGTGAAATTGTCCTCACATATAAACATTTTCTGATCCTCATTATCAATTTCTGAAATTTCTTAGCTTTAAATAAATTCCATTGATAGTAATACTGGCAGATAAATTCTTCTAAATAAACAATATTTGTGTCATTTTAATAAAAATACCAAATACAAGAAAGTGGACAGGGCAAGGCAGAGCCTCTTTGAGAGGCACAAATAGTCATCATCACCCCATCACAATTTTTTTTTTTTGAAATTTGTCTCAGTGAAATTACTAGCTTAACTCAGGTTATTCTGAAAACCCTAATGATAACCCTAAATATTAAACCTCGAGATAGCAACTACTCATCTCTACATAAAAATTTAATCGTGACATCCTACACACCAAAAGTTGTAACTCAGACTTAACAAATAGAAATTCAGTCTCCAGTTAGATTGTAGGCATCTGGGATCAGCACTACGACAATAAATCAAATCAGATAAGTCAGAATTTTTTTCTGTAAAATATGTCAGAACTGGAGTTGCAAAAGAGCTTAAAGGGACGAAAATGAAAGCAGCACAAGCCTTTTGAGGCGAGCAGGGGCTGGGAGGCCGTGCTCCTGCCAGCCAGGCCAGGCATTAGGACACCTGTCACAGTCAGAGGGGAGACAGAGCCGAGGAGACTCACAGAACAGTGGCTTTCCTTTCTGTTCTCCACGCTCCTCCAATCTTAGATGTTTCGGCCTTCCTGATTTCACGGACAATCTCAACTCTCATCTATTTATATATTGCCTTTTTTCCTGATGTCTCTGTTCTCCACTGAGTGCCCAGTTAAAGGGTTAGGCAGTTCTCCTTTGACCCTGTGTCCCACTCAAACTCTTTGATATTTTATCACGTTCTGCCATACGCTAATTGCTCCTTTAAGGGCAGGGATCAAGTAGCGAGTACTGGTTTTGTTCCGGCAGGTAGTTGTCTTGTCTGACTCAAACCGAGACTCTCTCTCCGGTGGTGTACACAAGCTGCTGTCTGCTCGGCCTTAAAGATTGTAGCTGCCCCTTTATTTATGGTGCCCCACCCCACCCCACCCCACCATGGCGATCTCCCCTTGGGCCTGCACAGGTGAGTGTTGAAGGATTTGGCAGTTTATACTCAGAATTGTGCAGACACCCTCTGTGTAGGTCCCATTCTTCTGGGTTGTCCCAGCAACATTTCCAGCCGTTCTTCCTGCCTCAGTATTTGTCATCTGGCATCTCAAGCCAGTGGGTCTGCCACTGTCTGCTGCTTAAGCTGCACGTGGGCATTCAGAAGGAAACAGAGTCTCAGTTAAGTTCTGTCCTTCAAGGATAGGATCTTCCTGTGTGTCAGCCTGCCTTTCCCCGTGTCCCAGGAGTCAGCCATGTTCACACACAGTTTAGCAGTCAGCCAGGTGTGGGGGGAGTTTGTATTCAGGTTGGCGTCTCATTT
>NW_011888900.1:2969610-2977428 GCF_000151845.1 Pteropus vampyrus
TAGAAAGAGAGCCTGAGATAGGGGTTCAGATAAATGCGATTTATTGAAATGTGGCAAATTGTCTGGTCCACATATGTTCTTTTAGAACCTTGTCCATATTTCCTCTAAAGAGCTGAAATCAACTTCTCTTTCCCTTGAACTTGAGTGGGCTTGTAACTGCTCCAACCGAGAGAATGTGGCAGAAGCAATGTTACGTGGCTTCTGAGGCTAAACCATGAGCAGGGTAGAGTCTCTGCCTGGCTCTGTCTTGCGACTTGTGCCGACAGTTGAGTTAACATGTAAGAAGTATGCTAACCTTGCAGCCACCATGGTAGAGGGATCGTGCAGAGAAAGTAAGAGATGTCCAAAGAGCATCTCTGTTCTAGTTTGTAGCTCTTTGAGTTTCACTTGCATCAGCATACACTAGCCTTTAGATGATGTTAGCCACCCAAGTTAAAGATGAGCAGAACAGATAAAAACTGTCCTCACCAAGCACTACCCAAATTTCAATTAGGAGCAAAACAAGTGTTGTTTTAAAGCCTCTCAATTTGTGGGTGCTCGTAACATCATTATAACAAGAAGGTTGCTCTTCTAGCAAAGAAGATGAAGTGAGAAACAGAAATGACCGAGGGAGAATGCTGTTGGGTTTTGTCTAGCCTTAGGCTGATTCAAATGGTATGATGACTCTGGAGGATACATTCATTACACTGCAAAGGCATCTCATCTTGAAGAAGAGAAGCAAGGCTTTTCTTACTCCCTTGGGAGTTAGTCATTGGCTGCTGGATACCAGGTATGGGAGATTTCTCAGATGAGGTGGCTTTAGTTCATCAAGAGAAATAATTTTTAGGAGGGGGTTCTATGAACCATTAGTAGCCATATTTATAGAAATCAGAGAGGCTGGGTCAGTCACCAAAAGCATCAATTATCCCTGGACCCCACTCACTTGAGACAACTATTACTGAGTCTAAACAATAGTGATTTAAGAGCTCTCATAGAAATAAAATATCAAAATGTGGCAACATGGCATAGCAAAATGAGCACAGGGTCACATGACCAAGATTTGACATGACTTAGTATTAATCTTGAGTAATTCAAAAAGCTCTCATTTCTTCATTCATTAAACATGTATTGAGCATCAAAATCTAGCCCAGAGTTTCCATCTATGATTCCGCTTATATAGTCAACCATTTGCCATAACTACTTAAAAAGACTTCGGGCACTTTCAAATTGAACATGCTCAAAAACAGTGATGGAATTCATGATCTTTGAAAACTCAGCCTTCTTTCACTTTTCTGTATTTCCAGTTGTACAAGTCAGGGATATGAGAGGTATTCTTGACACTTCTCCCACCCCATTTTGCCAAGTCCTGTCTTTTTAAGTACCTCTTGAATGATTCTCACCAATCCGTCTCTACCGCTGCAGCCTTAATGCAAACTTATTATCTTTCATCTGAAGTACTTAAATAGTTTCTTAATTGCTTCCTAGATCTCCACCTAGGTACTTTCTAATTTGATCATATTTCCAGCATGCTTAAAATGGCAAAATGAAGATCCATTAATCTTTTCTATATAACATTATCTTGACCTGCATGACCTGCATTGAGCACCTCTCACTCGCATTGTGCATCAGATCCAGCCTCCCATTCCGTAAGCCTGCCATCCACCTGTCTTGAATTTTCTCCAAAACCAAAATGTTTGCCTCAAATTCTCTTCGCAAATTTATTTCCTGTTTATCCTTCAAAGATTAAGTCAGTGGTCAATTTCCTCTTTCTCTTCACCATAAGCTGGGGCAAATCTCCATGTGATGTTGGGCACTACGTACTGCCCCTTCATAGTACTTTTCAGAGTTGCAACTTTAATTGTGTGATTATCCGATCAATCTTTATTTATCCCACCAGTTTGAAAAACCTAATGAGAGCAGGAACCAAATTTCGTTTTTGTTTCCCAGTGTATCCCAGGCATTTAATGCTATTCCTGGCAAATGGTAAACATCTGATTAGTATTTGTGAAATGAATCAATGAAAATGAGATAGCATTTTCTGACTTTAGAATAATTGTGCCTGTGGCTAGTATTACTCTTCTTTGAGAAAATTAAGGTCACTTACTTTCACTGAATGGTCGTCATTTTATGTTCAAAAATCCCGTTAGTTATGCGTGTACTCATTGCTTTTTCATGTACAAATGGAGGAAATGAAGTACAAAAGCTTTGCAATACAGGTTTCTTTTTCTTTCAAAAATATATTCAAATGCTTTCAGATCATGAGCTCTAAAAATATTACACATTAATATTTGAAAGTACTTAGTTATGTCAGGAATAATTATTGAATGATCTGTTAAAGCATGTAATTACTTTCTGCTGACATGGCACTTACAATCGCTTGTGGGGGGTGAACACTTGAGCGCACATAAAAAATGGTATTACAGGACACTGGGTAAAAAAGGAAGACATAAAGGCTATTTGTTCTATGCCAAAATTCATAATGTCATCAAACGAGGACAAAGGAAGAGTGAGATAGATAAGATGACAATGGAGGGAAGAAAAGGAAAAACAGCTTGGAAAGAACAGCAACCCCCCCCCCAAAAAAAAAAACAACTCTAAAATCTCAAAATCTATCCATTTTGAACCTCTGTAGTATGCTAGTCTCCCCACACCCTTTTTTCATTCTTTGAAAAAATAAAGAGCATTGTCAACGAGTTGGAAGCAAGGTCCTCCTGGATCCTCTTCAAATATGTACAGGTATGACATACAATAATCTTGTCATGGGTATTTTTAAAAAAACAAAATGATATCTAATGAAAAAAGCAAACAGATGACTCCGCAATTGCTAACCTTCCAAATAAGCTAGAATTTGGCCTGCTGCGAGTCTTAGTTCAAGTGAGTTGTTCTAAATGGCTCATTACATCAGTAATCCAGGAGGGACCCTGGCCCATCCACCAGAGGATGTGCTATTGCCAGCAGGATCTTCCTCTAGGGCCTTGCATTTTTTTTTTATTTTTTCATGTCAAATGTCTACGATACTTGCTTAGATTAGGAAATGCAATGTGTACTCGACAAATGAAAACGGATGAGAAGCCAGCATCTCTTAAAAGATAAATTCATTTAAAATTTAAGGGAGAATTTTTTCTTTGCTTAAATGCCTGTCTTTATCTCTCTCGTTTGTGAATGCTCGAATCCCAAATCAGTAATGAATCCAAAGATTTTTATCTAAAAGTAATAAGCACAATGGAGTTTCATTTTGCTTAACTGGACAGTAGAAAGTGGAGATTTTATAGAATCAAGGTCTGTCATCTTTGATGTTAATCTCCACTTTAGTAATGGTTACCCATTTTTTTTATTTTGTATGTTATACACTTTCAGTAAATTTAGACATTGTACCCTAGAAAAGAACATATTTTAGAGTCTCAATCTTGGCTGTAGAACTGAATTCAAGATAATGCAGTGTAATGAATCTTGTAACAGCAGGGCGTGATCGGATCAAAGCAGATCTTGTGTGTGAGGGTTGAGGGAGCAGGCAGACCCAGGAAAGAGTTGATACTGCAGCCCAGGTCTGGCTGCAGTCTGGAGGTGTAATCTCCTCTTCCCTGAACCTTTTTCTCTTTTCACTTAAGGCTTCCAACCAACTGATTGGCTGAGACCCCCCCACGTTACAGTGGACAGTTTGCTTGACTCAAATGTTTACTCTAAATTTTCATGTCATCTAAAAAAATACCTTCACAGCAATGTCTAGACTGGTGTTTGACCTAATATCTGGGTACCACAAAAAAACACATCCTTTAAATTTTCAGGAAAAAAAAAAAAACAATATGCTAATTTATGTGTATTTTAATCATAGCCTAGGGAGAGAGGTGTGTCACTTAAGGCAATGAGTAGGTACTGTTTAAAATAAATCCTTTGGTGATTAATGTTTTTGTTAGAAATCTTTGACGACTATGTATACAGAATGGGAAATAATATCAAAAAGAAAACTTATAACTTTTCAGTTAGACATGTCTACAACAAACAATTTCTTTTTTTTTTTTTTAATGAGTCCTGAGCAGGGAGTAATCTGTAAAAGGGTGAGAGAAATGATTTAAAAATTAAAATAAATAATACAACACACCCACATACCCATGACAGCCATACATAGCAGCTGTTATAAATAGTTTATGCTTTAGGATTTAAAATTTAAAATATCTATAGGCATAACTTAAGTTCCCTTTGAATCCAAGTGCTCTCCAGAACTCCCATGCCAGAGTGAATCACTATCAGGTTTGGCTGGATTCTTTCGGTCTGTTTCCTGTAGTTTATATTCGTGCATATGAATGATTAAATAAAACCTTGTTTTGATTTCTATGTTATAATCTTTCATTACAAACTATCATTCATTTACCATAGTCTCACGGTAAATGAAGAGATGGCACTATATAAAAGGAAACACTAAAAAGATATCTATTGATCTCACAATTAAAACAAGACAATTTTCATAATTACTTTTATATAATTTTTATTATACATTGATTTCAGAGAGTGCATTGCTACCACCATGAAGAAATAATACACTAGGCCATTCATCGTAAACAAAAAATAAATGAGTCATTGTTTTAGAATAGAAATGGAAATAAACCTTGTAGTCATGGTAAAAATATAAAATAAATCATGAATAAGACGTAGACTCTAATTCCAACAAAAAGGTAATTTGTTTTCCTGTCGTTTTTTAATTTTATTTTCAGTCACAGGCATTTGGCCTAGAGACTTGAAGAAAATAAGAGAAACTAAGAACGGTTACTAGAAAAAAAGGATAATACATATAAAACAAAATAGGACAAATAAAGTAAAGAATTCTGTTCATATATTTAAAAATATTTAAAGCACTAATATGTTTTGTTTAATTGAAAAAAGAGCTAAGAATTTTCTTATTATAAGTTTGTCTTAGCAGATTGATTTAATTCAAAATTTTAATATAGCCTTCAAAATCAAACAAAATCTAAATATTTTTTGACTATCACAATTTCCTTTGCTTATAATCTCGTCCTAAAATGCCTTCTGAAGAGGATGTCGTGGGGTGTGCAGGAAAGGGATACGGTGTGGCACAGCACAGTTTATGACGTGTGACGCTGCGATTGTACAAGGAGAGACAGCGTATTCTACTCCAGGTGGCCTAGGTTTACTAAATTGCCGCTTCCTAAAAGTGTGTGTGTTTTGTCAAATTACGTAGTCTCTGTATGCTTTGGTATTCTCATCTATAATATGGGAACAATAGCAGTGATACCTGGGAAAGGTGAAAATATAATTAGTATGTGCTTAAAATAGTACCTGACACAAAGTAAGTCCTATAAAATATCAGCTAATTGACATTCTAAAAAATATCACCTGTAATATACCTGGTACTTTTTTTTTGAAATTAAGTGTGCATTCCCAAGGCTGCCACTGCAGATTTCCAGTGTTGCTCCAGTGTAATATTTTAGATATGTTTATTATGATATGTCTCTATATAAACTGCTTTTATTTTAATACATGCTTGAATTGCCATCAAAGTATCAAATTATAGTTTAGAATTTTGAAACTCTACAGAAATCTATTGCCTGGGCTGGGAATCTTTCTAAATCATTGCCATATTATCTATATTTTTGAAAACACAGTTAATACACAGTTAAAACACAGTATTGAATGGGGTCACTAAGTTATTTAGGACAGAAATTTAATACGATGAAAGAGATGCATATGTTGTCTTATTGAATCAAACCAACACAATGGTTGTACTTAACTCGTGTACCTGATACCCACTGAAACATAAACAGTAAGAACAGGTGCCCTTGCTCTTGTCCTACCCCTGTGGAGCCATTTCCATTTAAAGTGGCAAGTACAGCAAGAGGTTTCACTTACACGGGTTAGATCTCACTCTGCCCGGTGGGACAGGACTGTAAAAATGGCCTGAGAGCTGAAACTGTGCAAAGTAACCTCAATAGTCAATGGCAAGCATATAATTGTACAGTGACCTTAAACATTTTGTCAAGACATTCAATGTTCTGTTGCTGGTATAAATTTATAGAGAAATGAAAAAAAAAAATAGTAAAAGTAATCTTAGTACACTGATATTAAAAATATTAGAATATTGAGAACTAGATTCTTTCAGTTTTTGTAAAAGCTCATCAAGACAAGGCAAACAGTTCTTCCTTCTCATCATGTGACTTATTTTAGGAAAGAGCTTTCTTTGGATCATTTAAATTTTTATAATATTCTATTTTGTGAATCTATTCTTATTAGTTTTATATCTTCTGCTATTCTTTTAGTGATTATCCTATAGATTAAAACACACACTTTTGATTTTTAAAGTCAAATATAGTTTAGTTCTATTACTGTTTTCCAGGAAAGACAATGATTTTAGGACACTTTAACTCCATTAATTGCCCTTTCAGGTATAAAAAAAGTAAAACTAATTTTTATATATAATGTCCAGTATTCAATCAAACATGGCCAAGCTTACCAGGAAATAAAGCTACACGACTGAAAACAGAGCAAAAAAAATAAAAAATAAAAAAT
Source organism: Pteropus vampyrus (assembly GCF_000151845.1). Classification (NCBI taxonomy): domain Eukaryota; kingdom Metazoa; phylum Chordata; class Mammalia; order Chiroptera; family Pteropodidae; genus Pteropus; species Pteropus vampyrus. The sequence goes on from NW_011888900.1 coordinate 2,976,109, forward strand.
AAAAAAATAACAACAACAACAGATGATAAGACATATCTATACTGTGATACTCTGATATCACAGTATTCAGAAACATTTCTTATTTATTTATTTAATTTTTTATGGTGACATTGGTTAACGAAATCCAATAAGCTTCTACTGTACACTTTAACAGTAGGACATATATATGTTTACACTGTGTGTTCACCTCCCATAGTTAGATTTCTCTGTGTCACCACATATTTGACCCCCTTTACTCTCTCTACTTCTCCCCTCTCCCCACCCCTCTGATAACCACTAGTCTATTGTCTATGACTATGAGTCTCTGTTCATTTGTCCTGTTCATTTGTTGCTTTTAAGTTTATATCCCACTTACAAGTGATATCATGTGATTTTCAACTTTTTCTGTCTGGGTTTTTTTGCTTAGCATGATTATCTCGAGGTTCATCCATGTTGTCACAAATGGCAGTATTTCATCTCTTCTTATGGCTGAGGAATATTCCATTGTATATATGCATCACAGCTTCTTTAGCCAATCATCTATCGTAGGACACTTTGGTTGCTTCCATGTCCTGGGCACTGTGAATAATGCTGCTATGAACATCGGTGTGCAAATATCTTTCAGATATGGGTTTTCAAGTCTTTGGGGTAAATACCCAGTAGAAGGATTGCTGGATCATATAGCAGATCAATTCTTAGTTTTCTGAGGAACCTCCATACTGTTTTCCATAGTGGCTGTATCAATTTGCAGTCCCACCAGCAGCGTATGAGGGTTTCTTTTTCTCCACATCCTCTCCAACATTTATTATTACTTGTCCTGTTGATTATAGCTATTCTAACAGGCAGGCACATTTCTTAACGTATGTAGGGTTTATATAGGCCAGAAATTAGATGACATGATAAGGAATTACATCAGAGAATGCTATACTGTGAAAAATATCAAAGGGATATTCTGAACTTGAATAACGCAATAAATGAATAGATGGATCTAACAGCATTTTAAAATAGAGCAAATTTATGAACTGGAAGTTCAGTGCCAAGTTGGATTTATCTCGGTAATACAAATTGAGTTTACCATTCAAAAATCAAATACTTTTAGTTGCTACATTGATAGAATAAAGCAAAAAATAGTATGCATTTCAATACATCAAAAAAATTTCCATATTCAGATAGCCATTTTTGGATTAAAATCTTAGCAAATTAAGAATAGAAGGGAAACATGTTCAATATTATAAAAAAGACATATCTGGGAAGTAAAATTTCAACACGATAATTCAATTGTTCTTTGCCCTCATTTCTTTTTGGCAAAAATATTTGGGTTAGTACCCAAGTCAGCTCTCT
>NW_011888900.1:2978793-2981812 GCF_000151845.1 Pteropus vampyrus
ACTGACAATGACAAAAACTGGAAAAGTAGGGAGGTTGTTCTTATTCCAGCTATTGCGATGGAGAGAGCACCCCAGATCCGGAGATCGGAGTGTCTGGCAGGGTGGTTTTGTCATAGCCATTTATAGAGAGGAATAGACAAGTTACAGATGGGATGATTCACAGTCGGGGTTATTTTGCAAGTTGGAGAAGTCTCAGTCAGCTGCACAGGAAATGTTTCCCTGTGTTTCGCTGGTTTCAGGGGGACAAACAATTCTAAATGTAGCTAATCATTAGACAAAGAATGAGAAGTTGGCTTGGGAAAGGTGGGTACAAGGAAAAAGAAAGAATGTGTGTCTGTCCTTATCACGATCATTTGTTTAAAATTTTTTAATTTTTTTATTCAATTGCAGTTGACATACAATATTATATTAGTTTCAGGTGTGCAACATGGTGATTAGACATTTATATAACTTAGGAAACTGTCACCCTGTTAAGTCTAGTACCCATCTGACACCATACGTAGTTACTACAATATTATCGACTCTATTTTTAGGCCACTACAATATTGTCGACTCTATTTTTAGGCCGTATGCTACATCCCTGGGACTATTTTGTAACTACTCATTTATACTTCTTAATCTCTTCTCTTTTTACACCTACTCCCTCACCAACTTCCCATCTTGCAAACCATCAAAATGTTCTCCGTATCTTAAATTTTTTAAGTAGTCAAATAATACCGTGAAGTATGTGTGTGTGTGCGCACACACACACACACATCATGTTTATGCTTGTGTGTGACATTAGAAAGGAAAGATTGCTGATTTTACATAAAATTCATCATAAGGAATGTCTCTGGGGCAAGGAGAAAGGAAACTTTTTTTGTATTAGGTATTAACGGGAACTTCAGCTTTAACATTCATTTGCTTAAAAATTAAAGTATTTATGACAAAAATATTAACATCTCTTTTCCCTCACTGAGAATAGGAATGTCACGATAGCATTATTTTCAAGAGATAAAGGAAAAGCGGAGAAAAAAGAAAGAAAAATGAAAGTCAAGAAGAAGAAAGGAAAACAGAACAGAAGAGAGGAGAAAGGGAGGAGCTCGAGAATGTCAGAATTGCTGTAGTGTCACATTGTCACATGAAAGGCAACTGGAACAGCTTTTGGCTTTGGTAGCATAAAGCACATTGGAATTTTGAGTGAAAGGAAAGGTGACAGAATTCAGGGGAGAGTGCATCGAGGACTGAGCGAAATGGGAGGAAATGGACACAGCAAGGAGTATTTAAGAAAAAGGCACAAAGAGAAAGTTTAAAAAAATGTCCATGTGGACTCAAGGAACGGCTTCTTGTTTTCTTGGCTTTTGTGTGATTTTTATGATGAGGAATAACAGAGCAGTGTTTCTCATCGCTGGCTACATGTCAGAACCACCCCGTGACTTAAATCATGCCGACGACCTGTCTTAGTTGGCTTGGGTTGCCATAGCAACGGAGTTCTAGAGCCTGGGAGGTGCAAGTTCAGGTGCCGGATGGTCGGATTCCTGGTGAGGCCTCTCTTCCTAGCTTGCAGAGGGCTGCCATCTCGCTGTGTCCTCACAGGGCAGAGAGAGAGAACTCCGGTGTCTTTCTCTTATAACCGCAGCAGTCCTGGCAGATTAGGGCCATGCCCTTTCGACTTCATCTCACCTTTATCTCCTCTTCGCAGGTCCTATCTTCGGACGGAGTCACATTAGGGGTCAGAATTTCAACATACAAATTCTGGAGGTGCACAAACATTTAGTGTGCAACACTCCTTGGTCACAAGAAAGATCGATTGAATTGGGTTCATGAAATCTTCACAAGGACAGCAAGTCAGCACCTTCACTCCATTTTATCCTTGATGCTCACTCGGTGTCTGGCCTGGCACTTAGTAGGACTCGAATAGCGTTTGTTAAAAAATGAATAGATTCCCTTAGATGACTCAATATAATGAAGTGGCTTTCTTGAAAGCAACATATAGTTGGGGCTTATTTTTTTGGCCATTCATATTTAAAGTGATCATTGATAGAGTTGCATGACTACTGTGTTTGTAACTCTTATTCTATTCATGGTATTAGTTTTAGTTTTTTTTCTTTCCTCTTTTATTTCAGTTTTTACTGGTTTTAATTGGGCATTTTATGTGACTGCTCTCTTACTTAGCATAGCAATTATACCACTTTCAAAAAGTTCTAGTGATTTCCTGGAGTTTGCAATACATGTGTTTGAATAATCTAAATCCCCCTTGAGACACCACTGAGCTGCCTCTCACATAGTCCAAGTGTTCCCAGTTCCTCTCCTGCCCCTGATGACGCTGATGTCATTTGTTCCATCCATGTGCAAGTTAGCGTTATCCAGTACATTGATACTATCACTCTTTTACACAATTTTTGTTAGAGCAACTAAAAATAAGAAAACAACTATTTCATTTTCCATCTGTAACACTTTTCCTTTCTTTGTAGAGGTCCAAGTTTCAGAACTAAATCATTTTCCTTCTACCTAAAAGAATTCTTAACATTTCTTACAGGGGATTCTGCAGTGATGAAATTTCTCTGGTTTTTTTTTTTTTTTCTTAAGAAAATCTCACTTCTTTTTTACTTTATTATTGCTATTATTATTATTGATATTATTAAAAATCACTAGGGTGACATTGATCAACAAAATCCAATACGTTTTAAGTGTACAGTTCAACAGTTATGTCATATGTATATTGCATTGTGTGTTCACCACCTGTAGATTTCATTATCATCTTATATTTGACCCCTTTTACTTTTGTCTACCTCCCCCTTCCCCTTATACCTCTGATAACCACTAGTCCACAGTCCATGGCCATGCATCTGTTTCTTTGTCATATATGTTTGTCGCTTTTAGATTTATATCCCACACATGAGTGACATCATTTGGTTTTCAACATGTAAATAATGGAATATTACTCAGCTATAAGAAGAGATGAAGTACTGTTGTTTGTGACAACATGGATGGATCTTGAGGTTATCATGCTAAGCGAAATAAGTCAGACAGAAGAGTC
>NW_011888900.1:2981862-2983931 GCF_000151845.1 Pteropus vampyrus
TCAGCTATAAGAAGAGATGAAGTACTGTTGTTTGTGACAACATGGATGGATCTTGAGGTTATCATGCTAAGCGAAATAAGTCAGACAGAAGAGTCTCTTTCACTTTCAAAGAATAATTACACAGAATGTAGAATTCTAGTTTTTTTTCTTTTACATGCTTCATTCTCTTCTTGCTTACATGATTTCTCTCAGAAGTCCATTGTAATTCTTATAATTGTTTTGATATATATAAGGTGATTTTTTTTCCTTCAGATTTCTACAGAAAGTATTTTCTCTTTGGTTTTTAGCTATTGGAATATGATATTCATAGATGCATATTTTTGGTATTTATCCTTCTGTGTGCTTTCAGTATTTCTGGATCTTTGCTTTTGTGCCTGTCACTGATTTTGGAATGTATTCAACCATCATCATTCCTGATTTCTTCCACTCTTTCTGCTCCTTCAAGTATTCCAATTATATGTATGTTATATCTTTTCAAACTATCCCACAATCCTTGGTTATTCTGTGTTTCCCCGCCACCACCACCACCATTTTTTCTCTTTGCATTTCAGTTTCGGTTGTCTCTGTTGACACTTCTTCAAGATCACTGATTCTTCCTTTGACCGTGCCTAGTTACTGATGAGCCCAGCAAAGGCACTATTCATTTCTATACAGTGTGTTTGATTTATAGCATCTCCTTTTAATTTTTCCTTAGAATTTCCATCTTTCTGTTTACCTGATTCATCTGTTCTTGTGTGTTGTCTACTTTCTCTATTAAAGCCCTTACTATGTTAGAGTTATTTTTAATTCCCTGTATAAGAATCCCAACATCTGTGCCACATCTGAGTCTCATTCTGATGCTTGCTTGCTTTTAAGACCGTTCTTGCCTTTTACAGTATGCCTCATGTCTTTTGTTGAAAGATAGACATGGTGAATTAAGTAATAGGAAATGAAGTAATGAAGTCTTTAGCGTGGGCTTTTAATTGATCTGGGTGAGCTTGACTGTGTTTAATGTCTGATGTAGCTGTAGCTGTCAGAGGCTTCAATTCCTTTCATTTTTGTTCTTGATTTTGTTTCTGTTGTCTTTAGATTTCCCTAAAAACTTCTTAGAGTCTGCATTTTATAACTTTTACAACTATCATCCACTGTTATTATATTGGAGTCCTATTGGTATGTTAGAAAAATGCAGGGTTATTTGTTTATAAAATTCTAATTAAACCAAATGTTGACCTTCACAGCTGTGTCTGAACTTTTCTCCAATTATGTGAGACAGGATGACTAGAGGGGACTAGAGGCAATAAAATGCCCTCTCCTATGTGGAATAAAGTTCTAGCAAACTGTTTCCCCTTAGAGAGCAGGCCTTCCTTGTGTGCAGACCCTAGGTATATTTCCCAGTGGTTATTCTTTTTCTGTCACAGCCACCAAGAGACCTTTCTTGGTTCTCGCCATGAGAATCGAGTGGGATTTCTAAGGATAAAACCTATGAAAATCTGGCACCCTCCTTCAGACCTAAGATTGTGGGCCCTAGAGTTTCTTGTTCTCTCATACTAGTCTACACTCAGCCTCTAGCAAGTTGTCGAAATTAATATTTAAGTGTTCCCACCAGTTTATGGCCCAGTGGTTTCTGATCCAGGTGAGCTGATCTTGGCTGTGATTCTCTGGATTTGCCTGTCTTTCAGAGTCCATGCCAGTGGTTTGCCTTGTGATCTCAGTTTTCAGAGAGGTCCAAGCAAGGTCATTGATTTTCAAGTTTTTTTTTTTTTTCTTGTAGGACAGAAGGGAAGTCCAACTCATTCTATGTTTCACTCTATGTCCAACTCATTAAAAAATGTAAAAAGTAACTTCCATTTGTGAGTTGAGGAAAACGATCAAAATGATTAACAAGTTGGCATGGCAGCTGAAACTGTTACATAGAATGATCTTAATGGAAAATTGTCTAAAGAAGGACAGTGTTAAGTGACAGAGCCCCACAGAATTTTTTTAAAAACTCTTAAATCGGTTAGCAGTAAGAGCCTGAAAGACATAGGTCCAACATCACGGATCTCTGTTTCTGAGTTTGTAAAGATTTGTAAAGGTTCGGCTTTAAATGC
>NW_011888900.1:2983981-2986239 GCF_000151845.1 Pteropus vampyrus
CAAGCAAGGTCATTGATTTTCAAGTTTTTTTTTTTTTTCTTGTAGGACAGAAGGGAAGTCCAACTCATTCTATGTTTCACTCTATGTCCAACTCATTAAAAAATGTAAAAAGTAACTTCCATTTGTGAGTTGAGGAAAACGATCAAAATGATTAACAAGTTGGCATGGCAGCTGAAACTGTTACATAGAATGATCTTAATGGAAAATTGTCTAAAGGAGGACAGTGTTAAGTGACAAAGCCCCACAGAATTTTTTTAAAAACTCTTAAATCGGTTAGCAGTAAGAGCCTGAAAGACATAGGTCCAACATCACGGATCTCTGTTTCTGAGTTTGTAAAGATTTGTAAAGGTTCGGCTTTAAATGCCCATCTTATGGGATCTATTTATTTACTTACAGTGGGCATTTTGTTGTATATCAGGCACCAAGTGCTGTTTAGGCACTTGGGGATGCCGTAGTATAAGAAACAAGCAAGAATCGCTGCCTTCATAGAACTTACAACCTCATGAGAAGATAGAGAAAAATAAGTAAAATCTACAGGCCCCTGGAAAGTGGTACAATCTAACGGGGATCTAAAGGTAGGAAACAGAATGCAATTTTAGACAGCGTGACCAGAAAAAGGCTCATTTAAAAAGATGGCACTGGAGTAAAAGCCTGAGAAGGTGAGGGACTCGACCAGGCAGATAGCAGAGGGGAAGTGGTCCAGGCAGAGGGACACGCATGCGCAGAGGCTCAGAGACGGGAGTGACCAGTATGTTAAAGAGACGACCCTTCCTGGCAGTGTAGCTGGAGTTGAGTACGAAAGTCTAAGAAAGAAAGTCAAGGCAGAGTCGAGGAAGAAACTGGTTGTTGTTGATCGCAGATTATGAACGTCGTGTCTTGTAGATCAGTTTAATATTGTAAGGACTTTCCTTTAGAATCTTAGTGTGATATAAATTCATTGGAGAATTTTGATCAAAGAACTGGCGTAATTCGACTTCACCTTTCATCAGATCATTAAGCCAGCAGTGCCTGAATGCAGGCCAAAAGATTGAGAGGATTTAAAAAAAAAAAAACAACAAAAAAACAAAACCTTGTGCGTTTCTTCTAGGCATGTTGCTAGGTATTTATCACAAAATAAAGAGAGCTTCATTTTATATAAAAAACCACGACTTGCACCATGACAAATGGTGCAAGTCATAAACTTGAGGAGTAATAACTTCTGATTGGAAGACGAGGCAGAAAAGGAAGGTGTACAGACAAGGGGCAGACAGGAGACCTGCAGTCCTGTCCCTGTGGTCCCAAGAGCAACAGGATGACCTGGGGTTAGCGGTCAGCAAAGAAGAGAGGCCAGTGGGAGGGGAGGCAGAGCATCACAAAAGGAAACGAGTAATACCCTGGGAGTTTCGCTAAGATTTGGCTCCAACAACAGCTACCTTATTTTGATTCCAGCACAATATCTAGAATCATCCAGGCACTTTTATACAACATTTTTTTTTTTCTTGCCTGCTACCTAAGATATAGTTATCCTGCTATTTAGCCTGAAAGTTTTTCAGCTTGTGTACTCGACATATATAATTTTTCTTATTTTCTGGCTCACTTCCCCAACCTCTTCATCTAAATACTTCTTTCAGACACCTTAAAATGTGACCCCATTTTCTGATAACTATGCTTCTCATGTGTATCATAGCACAAAGTGTGTAGTAATTCAAGAATGATATATTTTATTCTTGCTGAATATAACTTTAATTTTCTATGGTGATCAATACAAACAATATAAATTCCTTTAGGAAATGTGTCCCTGGGAGAGGATAGAAATGTAAGTGAAACATGAAACTGACGAGAAATGAGAATCCAATAAACATTTGGCGTTAACTCGAGAGCACTTTGCAGCTCGTTGCTGCATTTCCCTAAATTGGGATTTGACAGATTCGGGCTTTAGGAGAGATTTCCTCCTGTAAGAGCACTATTAAAGTTATTCATGCTACATCTGAAGTCTTAGATTATGGAGAATCATCATCCCTCTGTCAAAGCGAGTATTAACTAATTGGTAACAGGGGAATAGAAGGTGTGAAGAAATACACAGGGTATTAGAGGTAATTTATTTCTTGAAAGCGGTTGTTGACAGTTGACATTACATTCAGTTAACACTTCTAGAGACTTTTAAAATTATTCTCCCTGCCAGGCAGGACACAGTTTCTACGCTTTCACAAGACTTATGAACCAACATTCCTTTTGATTTTCTTTCCGTGCATTTGAATTGAAAATGCACACCGCTGCTC
>NW_011888900.1:2986289-2988350 GCF_000151845.1 Pteropus vampyrus
TTAGCGGTCAGCAAAGAAGAGAGGCCAGTGGGGGGGGGGGAGGCAGAGCATCACAAAAGGAAACAAGTAATACCCTGGGAGTTTCGCTAAGATTTGGCTCCAACAACAGCTACCTTATTTTGATTCCAGCACAATATCTAGAATCATCCAGGCACTTTTATACAACATTTTTTTTTTTCTTGCCTGCTACCTAAGATATAGTTATCCTGCTATTTAGCCTGAAAGTTTTTCAGCTTGTGTACTCGACATATATAATTTTTCTTATTTTCTGGCTCACTTCCCCAACCTCTTCATCTAAATACTTCTTTCAGACACCTTAAAATGTGACCCCATTTTCTGATAACTATGCTTCTCATGTGTATCATAGCACAAAGTGTGTAGTAATTCAAGAATGATATATTTTATTCTTGCTGAATATAACTTTAATTTTCTATGGTGATCAATACAAACAATATAAATTCCTTTAGGAAATGTGTCCCTGGGAGAGGATAGAAATGTAAGTGAAACATGAAACTGACGAGAAATGAGAATCCAATAAACATTTGGCGTTAACTCGAGAGCACTTTGCAGCTCGTTGCTGCATTTCCCTAAATTGGGATTTGACAGATTCGGGCTTTAGGAGAGATTTCCTCCTGTAAGAGCACTATTAAAGTTATTCATGCTACATCTGAAGTCTTAGATTATGGAGAATCATCATCCCTCTGTCAAAGCGAGTATTAACTAATTGGTAACAGGGGAATAGAAGGTGTGAAGAAATACACAGGGTATTAGAGGTAATTTATTTCTTGAAAGCGGTTGTTGACAGTTGACATTACATTCAGTTAACACTTCTAGAGACTTTTAAAATTATTCTCCCTGCCAGGCAGGACACAGTTTCTACGCTTTCACAAGACTTATGAACCAACATTCCTTTTGATTTTCTTTCCGTGCATTTGAATTGAAAATGCACACCGCTGCTCACTGTCTTTGCCAGATGCTATATCAACATTTTTAACAGCCACAATGCCCTCTAGATACAAATTTAACATCTCACCTTTCAAAATGATAATTATTTGCAATATTTCAAATTTCTCTTTGGTTAAAAAGGAAGATCCCAGAGTAAAGCCGAAAATCTGTCCTGAATAAATTCTGGCAAGGAGAAGAGCTTAAGCAGTGGACAGTGGCACCGTGAATAAAGGCTGCGTTTCACGGTATCGAAGAGAGTGTACCTTTTTCAAGCATCACACATTTTAATGTGCTTTCAACAGCTCCTGTGCTGGATGGTGGTGACCTTCCCTGATGATAAAATTTTTGTAACTGAATTCTGATCGTGAGGTTTAAAATCAGCTGGGACTGGGCTTTACTGGACTATTTTAGGGGTCGTAAAATGGTGCTCAATGCTTTTACCTCCCTGTAATGCTTTTACCTCCCTGTTCCCATGACCACAGCTACTCCGACTAGACAACTAAAACCCAAATGACTTAAGAACGACATTTTTTTTTTTTTCCAGAGAGCTACATTTAGAACTATAAGATATTTATCAGCCTGGTTTTACATTAACAATACTTCTGATTATTTCTTTTAAGCAAGTAATTTTTAGTAAGTAAAAGGAGGAACATGAGAGCCTAAAAGGAAAGGAGCGCTGTGGAAGTATAAAAACAGAATTTCTAGCTTAGGCTTACTTTCCAGGAAAATACAGCCAAGTTTGCATGCAAATGGTTTTCCAGTGAGGTGCTTTGTACGCTTGGAATCTCAGCATCAAAATATTCAAAATGAAGAAGCAGAGAGATGTGAAGAATCATTCAAAATCCAGTGGCTTGGTTACCAATTCCACCACCTCTTAATTTGTCAGATTGGTCATATTTTCTGACTCTACCAAGAAAACGGAAGTCTTTTGAGACATTTTACATTACAGCCAAAGTTTCACTGATCAGGAGGAAGAAATGAGTTATAGAATGTAAGAGGAACCCAGCCTACTTCTTCTGCAAGCAGGAAAGTTATTTCTACAGTTCTCAGTGTCAAAATTGAGTCTTATCTTTAGGCACATAATGAGCAATCAATAAATTTTAACTGATTTTTTTT
>NW_011888900.1:2988400-3005160 GCF_000151845.1 Pteropus vampyrus
AAAATACAGCCAAGTTTGCATGCAAATGGTTTTCCAGTGAGGTGCTTTGTACGCTTGGAATCTCAGCATCAAAATATTCAAAATGAAGAAGCAGAGAGATGTGAAGAATCATTCAAAATCCAGTGGCTTGGTTACCAATTCCACCACCTCTTAATTTGTCAGATTGGTCATATTTTCTGACTCTACCAAGAAAACGGAAGTCTTTTGAGACATTTTACATTACAGCCAAAGTTTCACTGATCAGGAGGAAGAAATGAGTTATAGAATGTAAGAGGAACCCAGCCTACTTCTTCTACAAGCAGGAAAGTTATTTCTACAGTTCTCAGTGTCAAAATTGAGTCTTATCTTTAGGCACATAATGAGCAATCAATAAATTTTAACTGATTTTTTTTAAAGGAAAAACACATTGCTTATTTAAAGCCCATATGTAAAACTAAGCCATCTGTAGAGTTTTACTGTTTCCTGCGGTGTGAGAACTATCAGAGATTGCTGAAGATTGGTTGTTGAAATATTAACATTGAAGGCCACTGCATCTAAGTACTTGAGTATGTTTGCATGTAAACTCATTAATACATATTTAATTTATGCTCGATAATAAAATAGAACTAGCATCAGGACACACTTCATTGAAGTGAAAATCAAGAGGAATCTGTAATATTCATTTCAGGGACCAATTTCTATTTCAAACATGTTTAAATGGATAGTGATGCATTTAAAATGTGAGCTTTTTCAAAAAAAAAAAAAGGGAGCTTTTTTTCAGTAAACAAAATAAACTTCACCGAGACTCACTTAAACACTTATGTAGAAATCTGTTCAAATTAATGATATCTTTTCTAATATCTCTAATAGATCAGCACCTAAAATAGGAATGCCATCAACAAATATTAATAAACGCATTATCCTTTAAAATGTCAGTGCCTTTTTACATTTAAAATATTATGTATTTACTTATGAATCCCCACGTGAGCAGTAAGATAGAATTTACCTTCTAGGAACGTCTCTAAAAGTTTTAGATGCTGTATTTACATTCTTGAAAGAAGTGGTCATTTAAGAAGTAAAATACCATTTATGCCAAAAACCTTTTTGCACTTATTAAAGAGTGAGCAAAATCAACACGCATTGATAGCTGATCTTCAGATAATGTTAGCCCTCAAACACGCTGAGGACAATCTGGATATTCTCCTAGCTTTCGTGTCATGAGAACAATCCAATGTTTGACGTGGATATATTATGGTACAAGTTTTCTAGAAGGTAGCTGAGAGTATCTCCCCTAACAACTTGAATACACAAAGAAATACCAGATGTGTATAGGTATGTCACCAGTGGATTAACCTATACCATGGAAGCTTCCTTGGAGCCACTATGCCAGACACTTTCCCTCTCTTTAATGAGCACTGAAACATCACCAATGAGTCAGATAAGCAGAAATGATTTAGTCCAAACCTTCTTTTTCAGAGAAAAGTGAAGCCTACTTAGATAAATTCCCCAAACATCATATGTAATGTCCAAACTGAGGCAGGTCTGACAGCAGCACTCCAACATCTAGGAGTTTAGGGAGTGCACGTCAGGTAGCTATGGGGTGCCTGCTCTCCCAGGAGTGCTTCCCAACCAACCAGGTTGTAATCCAGGAATAAATGTTATTGGATTATGTAATAAAAATTCTACATAAATATAAGCTAATGATTCTCACCATTAGTTGATCAATAAAAAGCCAAGAAATCTGAATGTAAGAAGTATTGAATTCCCAAAAGCATGACTCAGTTACCCATTCTTTCTGTTAAAAAAAAAAAAAAGTCCCAGGTTGATGTTATTGACTCTTTAAGCATCAGTTTTCAGAGATATTCGATGAGTGTATTGAAAATCCCTTTACCTGATTCAATAAATGAAACCTTGTCAGCGAACGAGTTATCTCTTGAAGCACAGCACATTTCAATGACTGGGTTAGACTTCTTGTTCTGCTTGAGATTGAATCCATTAAACTAAACACTAAATGTAATTGGCCACAGCTCTAACATCAAATGTAAGGATGCTTTCTCTTAGGCGTCTGCTCTACATACGCAATTCTATTTTTTGTTTGTTTGTTCTAGAGCATGTTTCTTTGGCTAGTTAGAGTCATTTCAATGAAACTGGAAATGGAGTAATATAAATTTTTAACAAACTTCAAAGAATATATTATTTTGACAAAGAGACTGACTCCCAACAAAATTCAGCATATGATTTAAGGCAAGAGATTATATATAAATGATCACTCTTTCTCTACTAGAAAGGAATCAACTACATAAACTAAAATAAAATATAACTTAAACACATAGGCACATAACAGACATAGAAAATAAGACAAACTGTAACACAAGATATTAGGTCAATTTTAAAGGGAGTATTCTAGCAAACAATCTATTTTTAAATGTAATTCTAGATCAGGTTTGTTTTTACCAAATGATCTAGAATTACATTTAAAAATAGATTGTTTTGAAAGTTTAACAAAAGAAAAAATGGACTAAATAATTTTACTTTATCTAAGGAGATAGTCTAAGGGACCAATAAAAATAAATTGCAACATTTATTGAATTCTTACTATATGCCAGGCTTTATTCTTATTACTTTAAGAAGTTTCTCACATTTAATTCTCATCACAGCCACTTGAGGTCGTCCCTCATGCTGAATCTACAGTTGAGGGAAATGAGATACCTTGTATTTGCCCATGGTCACAGTCAATAAGACAGCGAGCTGGGGCCTCAGTCCAGGACTACGAAGCTCCAAGGTCCAAGGCCTTGACCATTATGCTCAGAGAGGTAACGCAAGAAAGAAAAGGGGACTGGACAGCTCCTGTAGGAGAAACTCCAGCCCCAGGGCAGACATTAAAGAAGAATCCAGAAATGTGTAGCAATTAGAGTTGTGGGCACAGAGACAAATTCATTCAATTATTTAATCATTCACTGAACAAATAGCTAATGAGCTCCTAGGATATGTTGCCATGGTTCTGGGTGCTGAATGTTGTACCGAGAAAGGCAGGCAAAGTTGCTCGCAAGAGCTTACATTCTCGTCACGGAGACAGGTATCGGATAAACAAGTGAATATAAAAGTATACATTATAAGGCTACGAATAAGTCACAGATTAAAGAAGCTCAGTAAGAGTGTAGATGGAGTGCTGTCTTAGATTAATCAGAAGAGGCATCTCTGAGGAGATGACATTGGAGCGAAGGCGTGAATGAAGCAAATGAGGTAGTGAAGCATGAGAACATCAGGAGAAAAAAATGGTCAAGGCAGAGGAACACGTAATAAAGCCGTAGAAAAAGCTATGCTTGGAGCATCACAGAGGCCACTGTGACAGGAGCGAAAGGAACCAGAGAGAAAGAGTGATAAGAAATGCTATCAGAGAAGTAATCAGGAGCCAGACCATGCACGACACTGAGTTTATGAAAAGGATTTTGATTTTGTTCTGCATGGTGTGAGTAACCGTTGGAGGATGGAGAGATGGAAACCACATGATCTGATGTATATTTTCAGAGGCCTCTCTGACAGCTGTAGGAAGAATAAATAGTGAATGGCCTTGACTTGCACTTGGAGGCACCCGTTGGGGGAGTTTAGCCGGTTAAAGAATGATGTGTGTTGCTATTACATCTTTCGTGTATGTAGTATGAGACTAGACAATAAAGATTCAAGTGATGAGAAGCAGTGAGATTCAATATACTTCTGTTTATCAGTTCAATTGTATTTGCTGATAGTTTGTATATGCGGTGTGATTTCAAAAAAATCCCATATTTTAACCTAAATATTTTTCTCCTGGATAAAAAAAAATGTCGTCAGAGGAGAAACAGATTTGGGGTGAGGCATAGTTGAGTATTTAGTGTGGGCATGTTAAATTTGAGATGCAATTAGTTTTCCAAATGGAGATGGTGAGTAGAAAGGTAGATATGTAACTGCAGAAGTCAGAAAGAAGTCAGGGCTGGGGATTTATCTTTGCAGGATTCATTGAATGGATGCTATTGAAACAATGAGACGAGAGGATGTCGCTTAAAGATAGTTGATTTGAAGACCAAGATCTGAGGCCCTGTAAGTCTTAGCTTCGGGGAAGAGAGAAAAGATTTAGTCAAGGAGAATGACAGAGTGGCAAATGGTGGGGAAAAGGCAGAGTATGACATTCTGAATAGCAAGTGAAATAAGTATTTCAAGAAGGGAGTGATCAACTGTGTCAAAGTTGTTGAGAGAATGAATAAAGCGTGGACTGAGAATTTGCCATTGACGTTGATAACATGGAATAACTAACCGATGGCCAGCAGAGGGGCAGAATTATTAGTTTTCATAGTTGTAACGGATATTCTGTAAGGAGAAGAGAAACATCAGAAATTTCTAACCTGAATCGCTCCAGGGAAAGGGGAGAATTCAGAGGCTGTCCTCTACCGGTGCATCACTCAGGTACTCTTCCCAGAACAGCGAGGAGTGGCCTTCCCCTAACCCCAAGTCAGATGATCAGAACAAGTTACGAGTGTGATATGGGACAAGGAGTATTATTGCATTTGTGATCAAAAACTGGGATTCCGATTTGAAGAGTTGGGTTCAGAGTTCAGTTGCTTGACTTATTGTGTTATTCTTCACAGTTTGCTTAACTTCTCTAAGCTTTATTTTCTTCAGCAATAAAATTAAAGAAAATAGTTCATACTGCATAAACTGGCTTTGAGTGCTCAGTAAATAGTATTTTTGGTTATTCTTGTGGCAGCAATAGCAACAGATGAGACCCAGAAAAGAAGCATCTTGCACACAGAGCATCATCCCACAGGCACCATCCATTTTCCATCCTGAAACTAGAGTGACGTTTCCAAGTTCAAATGTAATTTATTTAAAATAACTCAATGAAGCCTGTGGTATAAAGTGAAGACCGAAGTTTTTAACAGGGTCTACTCAGACCTCCATGTCCTGGCTTCATCAGACTTTCTAGTTTCACAGACTGCATGCTCCCACGTGTCCTCTGGGCTCCAGGCAGCATGGCCTCCTTTCAACGCCTGCTCCATAGAGGCTCCGTATGTCATTTGTGCACTCTCTTCCTTGAATCTGAGAAGCCCATTCTTCTGTGCATTTTGTCATCTTCTAGTTCAAACATCACTTCCCATGGAAGATCTTCTTAACGTGAATATCCGGGGCAAACACCGAGATCGTACCTCTTTTAACTCATAAGAGAGTGGTGATCAAACATTTATTTGAGTCTTAAAGTCAGTCCCCGATTTATACTTTCCAATCAGCCTATAAATAGAAAAGGGCAGAAACTCAGTCTGTTGTTCTTGCCAGTGCGCCACCAGCTGTGCCCCTAATTCAGAAGGGTTTGTGGAAGAATCCGAGGAGTTGGCAGGGTTGAGATGCTGTCCCTGCCAGTGTGCAGATGACATTTGGGGAATGTGAGGTCACATAATTGCGATTTTATCCTTTTATATTTCTTTTTATGTTGTTACTACAATAGACTAATTCATGTCCTCTTCGATTTTCTCCCCCAATGGTGTCCAAAAATAATTTTTTAGGGTTTAATGAATAACTATGGCACTTATAATGTAAAACCCAAATTTTAAGAATTTATTTACTACAATAAGAATGTGAAAGAAGGGTTATAAACGTCAACACTGTGTATTGCTTTCACGTACGGCAGTGAAGGATGAGTTCTATAGTGAGACTGACAATAATTTACCTAATCTGATAAATGAAAATGGCCAATTTTATTTTATTTACAAATCAAAAAATTAGAGTATTACCAAGAATTATCCAAATTAATAATTGAAAAATTCAGATGTGGAAATTAAAATATAATTCAATCCTAAGGCAATGCTATCTAGGTAAAGAAGTACTTCATTTGTAGTTAAATATACTGTTCATCAAGGCTAGAACGTTTTGTCATTGAGTGAAGGTCATATGCTTAATGCTAAAAATATTTGAAGTATACAATAAATAAAAACTTTACAATAGTAATTTCAATACCTGATTAAGTATCAGGCAAAGAAGGAGGTCCAAAATAAATATATTTTGCAAAAATAAACATTGATAAACTACCTCATAAAGAAGAACGTTAGATAAGTAAGGAAATATTTAGTTCATGGCATGTTATAAAAATTACAAATTAAATATGTTGTCATGGTATAAAAGTAAATTATCGGTACCTTATTTAAAAAACCACTAAAGTTTCTACTTCACCATTTGTAAATACGTCATATATTGTTGATTCTGTCCCTCATCCACTAAAATTCAAATGCCAATGGATTTTCATTAAAAGTTTTTCTTTTTCACTCAAGAACAAAATCTATTCCAATACTAATCTCTAAAAACATACATCATTTATTTAAATTAAAAAATTTTTGCAGTGTATTAAAAACATTTAATAAATTATGTATACATATAAAACTTATTTAAATGATTTAATAGAAAGAAAAAGCTTAGGAAACTTTAAGTATTGGTATTGTCCCATGTGAGTTGCTGTGAACATATTAAGGGTAAAATTTCTGTGATTCAGGAAGAAAAATTCTCTAATTCAAGAGTCTCATACCTTCAAGGTCATTATTCTAGCACATAATTATCTTTCTAAAGATGAAGTAAAATGAATTCGAATTTTTATATTAAGAAGTGTATGCATGCATGTGTGTGCGCGTGTGTGTGTATGTGTACAAATTCTTAATGAAAAAGGAATAATACTGATTCACCTACACATTTTCTGAGGACTGGAGGCCAGTGGTGGGTCCAGGGTGCAGGGGGAAGTGGGAACATAATTGGAAAATTGATGCTATTTTCACCTTGACCTGGACTTAGATGGGAGTATTTTCACTGAGATTTCTGAAAAGCAAAGAGAATTTTAAAAGACAAATCACTTGGAAAACAATGAGTTACATTTTCCTCTTGTCCAAGCTGCTACTGGATTTTGAGGAAAAGATCTGGAATATTATTAATATTATCAAATAACTCTGTTTTAATTACGCAAATGCTATCTTAATATCTGAAACAGCTAATTCAGCCGGCTAAACTCATTGGGATCAAGGAATGTTTTCAACTCTATGAAACTCTAGTATAACATTACAGCAAGGGTACGTTATGAAAATCAGCTTTAATGGTCCCCATCGAATGAGGAATATCACGGCTCCATTTTTTTAGTAAGAATAATCATTAACACCCATTGTAAATGGTATCCTGACAATATAAACTTTAAAAAACTTTAAATTCTTTGTAACGAGAACTTGGCTATTTTAAATATGCTTCTCAAATAATTGAGGCTCCTGGCCTTGCAATTCAATAATGTCCAGATAATACCACTAATGTATTTAAATGTGTAAAAATGTATCTCATGGCTTTCTGCAGACCATCTTTTATTTCATGAATGTAAATGGCCTCATTAGCCACGATGGCCATGGGCATAAAGCATCAACCAAGTCTAAAAGTGCATCTTAAGTGCTTTAAGAATTCTTGGCACCTTTTGAGAATTTTTATGTTTTCTTTATAACTGTTATTCATGAAATTAACTAAACTTAAAAAAAATTGAAAATTCTTCTACAGCATGGAAGAAACAAGGTAAAATTCAGAGATTCATGCCATAATACAAATGCGGCTCGTAGGTCTTCTAACTAAAGATCCTGTTTAAAGTTGTCTGAAAAGATTTTAGAGAAAAATGAAGAGATTGGATTTTTGAAGTAATATCTCTAAGGGAAATGGGAAAGTTGTAATGACAGAATTTTACTACCCACTCCCCATCTACCATAATCTTTTGTCATAATTTGTAATGAATAGCTGTGTTTCTAATCGAGAATCTAATAAACACTAAGAGAGCCCAAGTGTTTGGTATTTAAAGGAAAAAAAGATAAATCTTTTGAGAAAACACACACACTCTGTAATCAGTCAGTGGTTAATTTGTAAATCAAATTCTTAGTCCTCCAATTATCATGAGTTTGCTTTTCAAATACATAAAGTGGTAGCAGGTACAAGTTCGGATCACATCATCTGTTTGATCCAGCGTTAAATAAGCAAGAGTCTTAGTTCCTCTTGTTACCAGCTAGTCCACCGTAATGGGTGTGGGAACCAGGCAAGTCTCATCTTAACGAAGCAGGACCACAGGCCTGCCATGTCCCTCATGGCTCAGCTCTGCCATCTATGCACTGCTTATGGCTAAAATCCCATTATCAAATTAAAGGCTGTAAAGAACTCCTATCTAACAAACTGTGTAATCCCCAGGCCAATTATAGTCTTATATTAGTAGTAAGCCTGCCTCTCTCTCTAGGTTACAGGAAGTCAGGACCTCCCTGGGGTCTCAGACCTTGAAACAAGTAGGAAGTTTTTGATGATGTTGAGTCACCCTGGGCAATCTCTCTTAATTCTGCTAATTAAGGATGAAATGCTTTCCATGAATCTTCTCTTCTCACACTCAGGGTATTAAGCCTGGGTGCCTGATTCTTACTGAATCCCAGAGCCATTTCGAGAATGAGGCTGGAGAAACCAGGGCACTTTTGCCTGACCCCAAAGCCGACCTGTTAATTCCTTCTTCCAGCACAGCATAGCGAACACATGGTGGGACTTCTGCCCTGGGTCTTCAGTCAGGTTCACATACTCAGATGAGTGTTTGTCTGTTTGACTCTTTCTCTCTCCCAAACGAAAATACTTTATTCTCTTCTGCCTTCTTTCTAAATTAATACAAATAAGAGCTTCATTCTGTAAATGAAATAAATTCAAAATGGATTTATGGGAATGAATGTATTTGTGGGGATAGTAAATGTTGGATTTGTTACTTGTGAGCATAAGAGAAAAAAATCAGTAGAATAATGAGATATTTTCTTCAAAATTATTGTATGAGACGAGCAGGTTTCAATTGTTTGAAGGCAGTTTTGAGTCTCCTCCCACTACTGAATTTCTGACTCCACAATTGATCCATCTCTAAAGCACTTCGTTTAGGATTTTTTTTCTTCTTTTTTCGAGGCTGGTATTCCCACCAGTATTGTGTTTTTAGAAGGAGCAATCTATCCATTCCCTCTCCTCAGGCCATCTAACCAAGCAGGGCAGAGTTACATAAGGTTAAATATCTGTAGACAGGTCGCATAGGGATTAAAATTCAGGTTCTAGCAATGACCAACAAGGAGAATTTATGCCAATTAATTAATCCCTGTAAGCTGCAGTTTCTCATCTACTAAAGCAGGTAAATATAGAACCTACCTCATTTTGTCGCTAATTATCTAATTACAAATATATACACTGCAAAAGTTCAATTGAAAACATTTTGCCAGATTTCGCTAGATCGTCTACTAGGTGATGGGATTACAAAATGAAGAAGATACTGTGCCTTTCTACGAAATGTCTGTGGCTTATTTGGAGATCCACACAAATGTGTTAGAAGTTACCATCGGGAGAGAGTTAAATGTTACAGAAAGGATAAGTGAAGGATCCTTTGATGGGCGGGCACATGGCCTGGTCTTTATGCTTAGTGAATATTTTGGGAAGTAGTGGTAGAGATGGAGATTAAGAAAATAGAGGAGAGGGGACATGGAGGGGACTGTTCTTTGGGAAGATGTATGGGAATATAATCTTTGTTTATGAAGGCGTTTATTTCCAGCCATTAGTTTTCCACTTAGCACAGCAGTAATTGTCTTAGAACAGAATTTCCTGAAAGGGCAACAACTGTGAACATTCGCTCAAGAACTGACTTGAGTAGGTGGGTCAAGTATAAGGAGAAAGTGAAGTTTCCATCACTGTACATTTCATATTTAGTTGAAAAGTGCCAAGTTATCTTCCTCACAAAAAACAATTGTCATGAATGTAATGATGAGTTTTATTAAGGTAGAGCGCTAGCACTGACTTTAAACACTGGGGACTAAATTGTTTAAAGAGCTCTCTCCCAAATTAACTATTACTTGCTCTTCAGGTCAAATTCACAATGGCCTCTTTTAAAAACTCTTTTGAATTTCTTTATACCTCCAGCCACCTGCACCCAGCTGAGTTTGATCTTTATGCTCACATATGATGACATTACATGGCCATCGTCAGTTTACTAATCTAAGTTTTCTGCTAGACTTTACTCCATTAAAGTAATATATTTTTGGTACTTTCATTTCCTAGTACAGCACTTGATTATAATAATCCTTAACAGATGTTCATTGATTTAATTAGTGAAAACATTAATCAATCATATTTTCTTGACATACATGACATAAACTTTCTGGAAATTTGGATAATGCCCCTGCTTCCGAAGATGACCATACCCTAATCTTCTGAACTTGTGAATATGACATATTACTTGGCAAAAAGGACCTTGCAGATTTGTTGAAGAGTCTAGAGGATGAGACAGGGAGATTACCTGGATGATCCTGGTGAACCCCAATGTCAGGAAGGGTACTTAACCATGGAATAGGGGAGCAGAAGAGGAGCAGAGGGAGGTGTGAATATGGAAGAATGATCAGAGGTGAAATATTGCTGGTTTTGAAGGAGCAAAGGGGCCTCTAGAAACTGAAAAAGGCAAAGAAATAGATTCTCCTGGGGGCCTCCCAAAAGATGGCTAGCCCTGCCAAAAATACAATTTTAGCCCAGTGAGACCAGAGTCAGACTCCTAACCTGCAGAAATATAAGGTAATAAATTTGTGCAATTTTAAGCTAGTAAATTAGTGTCACATTACAACACCAGCAGGAAACTAATACTTTTAACCACTTTGATTGTGCCATAGGTAGATTGATTTTAACTCAATATAAGGTCCAATATTACCTTATGATCATCTATATCCACAAGAGTGTGCATTGTTATAATTTCTAACATAATTTTCAAGTCTTTTATAATTTTATTTTATTAAATATGTTACATTTGTCAAAGGAAGGGCTGTTATTTTACAACCCAAATATTTCTTTTAAAATGACCACTTGTCAATAAATAAAATTTTGACCTATTTTTCTCAGAAAATGACACAAATTCTAAAATTCAAAAAAATAAATCCCATTGATAAAACCCGTTATAAGATGACTTGAAATATGCCTAAAAATTATAGATGATTATTTACAATAACTAGGTTATAATTAAATGAGTCAGATGATAAATCACTTTTATTTCAGAATCAAGTTTATTATTGGAATCAATTTTATAAAATACTTAATACTGGCATTACATAAAAATATTAAATTTAATAGTATAATAATTCAACATGAGGTACATATATATATGTTGATGTGGTCACACTAGTATATACTCGTAACAATTGAATAAATTGTTTATTGAATAAATTACTATTTCTTAGGCATACACACATCTATTTCCCATATATAATATGACCTATAAATTATTTGTTACACATCTAAATCATAGTTCTCACTGTAGAAATGGAACAGTACATAGTACTTGCCCTCAAATCACCAAGTTTCATAATACAAATTATCACAATTAAAATATATGTGAATTATGTCTGAATACAAAATAGGTGAGATTGTTATTTCTGTTTCCTGCTGTATCTATTAAAAAATCAAATTATTGAACAGACAGGGTACTAATATAAAATAAAAATGTGAAGTTTCTAATATTTCCAATTAACGACACTTCTAAGGACCATTTCTAGTAAATTCAGAGAAAATTCCACATGTGAAATTGACTCCAAATTATTAAGGAATTTATATTTTGCCTGAATTTATATTTCCTCTCGATTTCAGATTTAGTTGTTTGTACTTTTTTCTCATTGTCATAAAACCCTTTAGAGATAGTATGATTCTGTAAGAAGCCTCTTTCTCGATCCATTTGTCAGAAAGCTGACTTGATTGATGTCTACCTTCCAGAAGATTGTAAGCAATGTGAGAACTAGAATTAGATTTGTTCTGCTCTATTGTATACACAGCCCCCGGCACAGTAACTTACATAGCTCTAATAGGAACTAGATAAAAACTTTCTAAAATAAATGAGTAAATAAATTAATGTTTTTCAAAATGGGATAGCAAGAGGTTAGTAATTTTGAATAGAGAGAAGCAGTTACATTGAAATACCCTGAAATTCTGGTTATTCACTATATGTAATTCTCAGACTTTTACCAAAATAACATGTTCATTATTACTACCTTCTCCAGTTTTTTTGAGCTTACTTGTTAAGCACAGCATTGGGTGAACATATAATTATATTCAGTTTAAAGATAAACTGAGGCAGACTTGTTAAATTACTCAACCAAGGAAAACCTAGTTTTATAACTAGAACTCAGGTTTTCTGACTATAATGAAAATATATGGTTTTCTTTGAACTAGAGGTATATTTCTAAAAACAGTCTGACTCAAATATTGACATGGACATTCTTTGAGTATTCTAGACTAGTACCCCCTTTCTTTAATTGCCCTTTTGGGACATTATCAATATCCTGTCATCTTAAAATCTCAAAGTTCCAAGAGCATATAAAAATTGAGTAGTTTAAGAACACAGAAAAATTGACATATTCCACGGGCTTTAAAAATCTCATAACTCAGAAGACATATTAACAAGCAATACAAAATCTATCGTGATGTCAGTTCAAGGTAGAGAAATTATGTGATGTGTTCATCTAAGTAATGCCAACATTGTAAATTCAATATTTGTATGAAAGTGTTAACAGATGATAGAAGATCAAAAAGAAGAAAAATTTAATAACATAATCCAAAAGTCAGACATGTTGAATTCTTAAGATTTGATACTTTAATAAAATTCAGAAAGATGACAAAGATTGAGTTATGCCTATATAGCCCTAAAAAAATATTACTTTCTAAAAATCAGTTTTATTAAGGTATAATCTACATAAAATAAAATTCACAAATTTAAGGTGCAAAATTCAGTTAATTCGGACAAATATATACCATACTGTATAGTGTAACCACCACAATCAATATATAGAATGTTTCCATCACCCAAAAAAAGTTTGATTGTACCCCTTTGCAGGCAGTTCCTTTCTTCACAGGCCCATGATAAGTACAATCAATCTGATGTCTCTGTCTTTCTGCGTTTTTTAGAATTTTATGAAAGTGGAACTGTATCATCAATAGATTTTTGTATCTGGTTTTTATCCTTTAATGTCATTTATGTCATTGCATGTATCACTGGTTGCTTTCTTTTTAGTTGGTTGTTTTCTATCTTCTACCAACTTTCTTGTCATATTTTAAACAAATTTTCATATAAACATGTTTTAAAATAAATGATCTAATTAATTTAGAATCAATTGCTTTGAGTTTAGTTCCAAAGGGACGATTCCTGATTTTCTGCTTCCGAGTCCTTCTCCCATGCATAAATAAGGTCATAGGATTTTAACTTTCCCAATTCAGTTCTATTACAGGACCCAAAAAGGAAAACTAGTTCATTTCTTATAAGCACTGCCATAGGAAAAACAGACACATAAGAGACTCTTGGAGAATTGTCCCTTAACAATATCAAATCTCAAAGTCCCAAAATGTAACATCTTCTTTAATCTTCCCAAAATAGTCAGCATTCATTTCTTTGTCCCAGTCAATACTATCACCCAACCGAAAAATATGAGAATAATACCGACTTTATTAAAACTCAAAGGCAGTTATCTCATTCCTGAAAATTGAATTTTTATAGTCTAAGTACTTATCAAAAACATCCTCTCTTCTCCATCCTTATTGCGTATTCCTACTTTGAATCCCAGTTACTGCTGTCTTGACCTGTGCCATAATCTGGGTCAGTGAGTCTCCAAGTGTGGTCTCCAGAGCAGCAGCAGCAGCAGCCTCACCAAACAGTGTTTTAGGAATGAAGATTCCAGATGATTGCCAGTACTCTGCTTTTGTAAGTCCTTCAGTAATGCTAAATGTATTCCAAGTCTAAGAGCCACTGCACTCTATAACTTTATCTCTACCCTTACCTTCCTTGAATGAATTCTCCTGTCATCAAAAACACAAGTCTGATGGTATCATTTCCCTTTAAAACTCTTTAACATTTTCATAACCAGAGGATAAATTCTAAGACTCAGCCTCGGCAACTCCTCCAGAAATCCCTTCTGGAAGCTTCAGTCTGTGAAAAAGCCTCCTCTATATCCTTGGCACATCTGTGCATAGTTTTAATAAAAACACTTCAGAGGTAGTTAGAACTGAGGCTCAGGTCAGAACCCCCTGGGTGTCTTTGCTCTATCATGTTCTCATTTTGCATCTTTGATGAAGTGATGGCCACTTGAAACTAGCTCCATCCTCTGTAAAACTGGAAAGAAAGTAGCACCTTTCTTAGAGTGAGCGTGAGTATGTACTTCACCAGTATGTGTGGGTCATTTAGCACAGTGCGTTCTGCTCAGTGGCGTAAACTTGATTTTCATTACTTACATATTACTTCAGTAATTACTATCTATAAAAGTTTTTTAGTCATTATGACTAATCAGTATTGTTATGGTTATTATTTTGGCAACACTCGACATATTATGTAGCAAGTTTCCACTTACCCAGCTGTGTTCTTTTCTAGCTTGAGTGATAAAAGTAACCTTGACAGCATTTGCAATTAACATTTGTGAACTAAATTTGGTTAACATATCATCAACCAAACGTAGAAAAGATACTAGGAGAAAATAAACAGAAGAAATAAAAGATCTATATAAATAGAAGGTCATTTGGGTGAACAATAATTTATATATTTAAGTCACTGTAGGTAACACCAAAATTATTTCAACTTGCATTGATTGGGCACTTGTTAAGAGACACCTTTGAGAATATTACGATCGATAAAACATAATTCTCGTCCTCAAGGAGATAGAGGCCTGTGGGAGAAGCATATAAATAGATAAATTACAGTGATGTATTATATAAGGATAAGAGCTATTGAAAATGCACAAAGATAAATTTGCTAGGAGCACAGCCTGGGCAGGAAAGAATTGGGAAAAATGTATCCAAACTCATAAAATAAGGTACAGCATGTTGAGGATATCAAAAATACAAAGTGGCAGCAAAATGTAAGATTTAGTCTCTTTAAAGTCTCTCTTTTTTTTTACTGCCCAATAAAGTTGATGTCAACAGCTTCCTGTTGCATGGAGAGAAATAACTTACTCAGGAAATATTTCTCATCCAGTTGGGACTGAGGATTGATAAGGTCTTAACAAATGCTGTATTGGGAGGTTTGCCAAGAGATATTTCTAACTGAACAGCACCTTCAAGAAAGTAGGACGTGCGTACACATCAAAATCAGGGCAAGAACATACTGTGTTCTTCCCAGAGTAGATCTCATTAGCAGAGATGATGATGTGCTTCCCTTGCTAGACCTATTTTAAAGTCCCACTAATCATTTCAGAAATGACTGAGGCTATAGAACATCATGCATTAAAAATTATGACAGGGAATGTTACAAATTAAATTACCCACAAAATGAATAAAATCAACATCCTCAATGAAGCTTTTTATCTATTCTTATGATTTCAAAAGTCCATGGAAATTAATGGTTAAATTTCCTGGAAGCTTGAAAATTTACTCAATATCTTAGATTATATCAGGTACCCTTTAATACCTGAGAATTTCACCAAACTTTTTCCCTGAAAATTACATGACATTGTTGCTGTCATTTAAAACCACGTTAAAATGGTGAATCTTTTCCTTACCACTTGAATTTTATAAACATTCTTCATTTTTTTTTGATATTGTAGGCTGTTTTGCCTTACATTAATTTTCAAGATAGAATATTCCCCACTTATTGACTAGGCTTTCAAGCAAACTTATCTCACATAGGAAAGCGGTTTTCCAGAATAATGGATCTTTAAAGTGCTGTATCCTTCTAGAAAATGAGATAGAAACAAACTCTAGAGTGCCCCCGATATAAAGCAATGTCTTCAATTCTGTGTCCCCTTTAACAACCACAAATTATCTTATAAAAACTGAGTTGCTTTTGCAGAGGGTTTGTAAAAACTTACTGAAAATATTTGCACAACCAGTTATACTCAGGCATCCGGTTACAAGCAGTGCGAACGATAGGAGTCATTTCTCACAAATATCCCGTTTATGGATTAGGACACTTTTCTGCTAAAGCGAGGTGTCCAGATTTTCTTGGATCCTCTTGTGCAATTAAGTGTGTCCCTGCATAACACTCCTGAATGCTTCCGGCCATATATTATCCTGCTACCTCCCTCTGATGATGTGTTACTATGATAAATCTTCACAGTACACCGCTGCTCTGATGAGCTGTTGCTTCAGCACACCATTGAAGCTGTCACATGGATGATGTATGAGCAAAGCATACTGATGATGTTTTACGCAAAAGACGGTGCTGCCCAGGGAACAAAAGGTTTAGGAGAAAATTCAACATAATTACCAGATAAAAGTCAACCTGCACACAGCATGCTAGGAAATGCTTTCGTGGAAAATCACTTCCCTTTGATATGTGGTATTTCTGGTGTTACTGTCATAAGCTCCTTCCCTGAACTATTGGTCTATCTAGCATAAACTTTTTTTTTTTTCTTTAGTGAAAACAAAAGCTTAATGGTGAGAATTAAAATATACCAAGAACTCAACTGCGTAGGTTAACTTTGAGAATCTGTATTATTTTCAACTTTAGTGTAATTTGCCGTCACAGTTAATTAGTGCTCAAGATGTTCTCATGTTATCGGAAAAGGAAAGAATCCATTTGTAATAAGCACCCAGGCCTTAGGGAAACGGCAGTGCCCTGGCTCAACTCCAGAGCTACATCAGGTTCACACCAAATCCTTTCCGGGTAAACTTTAAATGTTGGAAGAGCCACCGTCTTTAACCATGACTGCTGAGATAGTGTCCTAAATAATTTATTTAATGGAAAACTAGCCTCCTAATTCTCATTCGTCTTGCCTGAGAAACATAGAATTTTTTTT
>NW_011888900.1:3005210-3012490 GCF_000151845.1 Pteropus vampyrus
AAAAGACGGTGCTGCCCAGGGAACAAAAGGTTTAGGAGAAAATTCAACATAATTACCAGATAAAAGTCAACCTGCACACAGCATGCTAGGAAATGCTTTCGTGGAAAATCACTTCCCTTTGATATGTGGTATTTCTGGTGTTACTGTCATAAGCTCCTTCCCTGAACTATTGGTCTATCTAGCATAAACTTTTTTTTTTTTCTTTAGTGAAAACAAAAGCTTAATGGTGAGAATTAAAATATACCAAGAACTCAACTGCGTAGGTTAACTTTGAGAATCTGTATTATTTTCAACTTTAGTGTAATTTGCCGTCACAGTTAATTAGTGCTCAAGATGTTCTCATGTTATCGGAAAAGGAAAGAATCCATTTGTAATAAGCACCCAGGCCTTAGGGAAACGGCAGTGCCCTGGCTCAACTCCAGAGCTACATCAGGTTCACACCAAATCCTTTCCGGGTAAACTTTAAATGTTGGAAGAGCCACCGTCTTTAACCATGACTGCTGAGATAGTGTCCTAAATAATTTATTTAATGGAAAACTAGCCTCCTAATTCTCATTCGTCTTGCCTGAGAAACATAGAATTTTTTTTAAAAATGTAGTTTCTTTAGGTTTTCAGGATACCAAAAGATTGGCTCTTTCTATACATAGTTCTCCATACACAGTCGATGCTAGATATTTGCTCACCTGAGCCAAACTCCATAAGCGTTTGTTACTTTATGATCTCACCTCTATCCCCTGTTAGGAAAAGTCAGTCAACCCAACCTGGGAAATGAAATGAGCAGAGAGTATTCTGGAAGAGGAAAGGAGTTTTTTGTTCTCATTTTTAGAATTTTTTTTATTCAAAGGTAAGGCCTTGTAAAGGAAGATATGGGAAAATACCTAAGGCCATCATTCAGTCGATTAATCACTATTTTACTTATCTTTCTAATAAAATTGTCAGGAAATTTAATATTCATATTCCGTTTTCATTTTCTTCTGTGAAAATTCATCAAGGCTGGTAGAGGTCGGTTAAAAGTGAATTGTCAAAAGAACGTCTTTGAAGCTTATATTTGCTAGAACTGTCAGAAAACATAGGCCACAAAAATCAAAAGAAGCCACAAAATTGTCTTTAGTTTTTACTATTTCCTAGAAAGTTCTTAAATTAGCTTTTTTTTAGAAAGTTGACAACTCAAAATACGTCAGTCTTAATAGGGTTTTGGTAACCTCATAAATAGATGTTTATCTCATAAATCTTTACCACTTCATTTCTGCTGTATAAAACTTACCTCAACCATACTGACATCCAGGTGGTAAAAGAGTTGATCACTTGTTGGAATAAACTTCTCTTACAACCATCTTTCAGGCAGAAGCCAATGAACCCTCAAAGTCTAATATGAACTGCCAGCTTGGGAACCAGGGACATCTAGGGGTGATAGAAGTAAAAATCCCTGTGGCATCAAACACTGTTGTGACTCTGATTGCTTAATGTTTTGTATCCATGATGAACTTAGGTTAAAGGAGCCAATTTATTTAAAAGCAGCTAGAGTCAAAACCAGTTGCTTATAATTTCTCTCGTTTGATCTTCACGTTGCAGATGTCTTAATAAAAGTCTAAGACATGTAGACTCAGAGTCTTAAGTACAAAATATTTAGGAACTGAATTCAATCCATTCTGGCCCGTCATAAAATGAATAGTTTGGAGGGCTTCCTACATGTCAGACACTATGCTACAAAAAAAATAACATGATCCAAGAAGGTAGTAAAAAGAGCCACACTAAATTAATAGTTTTATTTTAAAAAGAACTGAAATTGTCATTTCTGAATGTTTGAGAAGCCAAAAGGATACCAGACAACATCAAAAAGAATCAATTGACACCAGAATTATTTGAGAAAAGCAATATATCAAATAGTATACATGATAATATACATTTCATTTATAAAGGAATATAGATTTTGTTCCACACCATCTTTTATAGATGGGCTGCTCAGATTGTATGAATTGAAAACCATTTATTTCCTTAAAATTCTATTAACTTTCCTTAATTATAAGAATCATATGTCAGGAAAACAGAAGGAAGTAAATTTGAAACATAGGAGAAGAGGAACAACTTTTTATTATAATTATTTGCTTATAATTATATTTCTCCACTAAATTGTAGTTGCTTAGGATCCAGCATATCTTCTCAAATCCTCTTCACCAAGTCAACATCAGGAATCAAATTAGTCTTGAGTAAGTGGAAATATGCAAAGAAAGTCATGGAGACAAACTGTGAAGCATGAATACATTTAGTATTCGCTTTAGTGTAAGATAGATGTACATATCTAGCTTTGATAAGTACATCAGCTTAGACATCATATATAACTACCCACCACCCAGCACCCACATATAAGTGCTCAGTAAATATTAGTTCTTTCTCTTTCTCAGAAGAAGCAGGAGTTACTACGGCAGGTGGACGGAGTGGAGAGAACATAAAGCTCTGGGACCTAAGACCACCTTTCGTGGCGAATTGGAGCACAGTTATTCAAATAATGATTGACATAGTGTAATGGAGAGGACACGTGCTTTGAATTCACATAGACCAGGCGTTAGTAACTGTTCCAGCCACTTTTGAAAGCATGTACTTGAAGTGAAACATTTTTGAGTCTCATTGTTCATGCCTCTAAAATAGAAATCATAACACCAATCCGTAAGGGCTGCTGTAAGGGCTGCTGTAAGGGAGAAGACTTTAGAGGGCGAGGGTGTGGCTCTGGTTGGACTTAGCTTCTCAGGTATGCGAGCTGCATCTTTAACTCAGTTGCACCAATTTTACAGATAATTAATTGTCGCATGCCTACATTAGTGACAAGATATTCTGGTATGAGACTTCAGGTGAGATTACTGATCTCTTCGGTATTTTGTTGAAACTATAGAGCTACTTTATAGTTACGCACAAGTGCTAAATTATCTGGAACTTGATGACAATTCAGAGCACCATTCCAAATACAGGAGGGAAAAGCAGAGTAATTTTAGTCTATAGATGTGGGAAATGGCTAAAATGGTTGTTCACACTTGGACTGTCTGAATCCAAAGCTCACACTCTTTATATTATTCTGGAGTGGGTGTGTGTGTGTGTGTGTGTGTGTGTGTGTGTGTGTGTGTGTGTATGCGTGCGCGCGCGTGCGATTTTACCTTGATGTATTTTGCAAAATTGTTTGACTCTACCAGAATCTAGGTCAGAATCTAAGTCAGTAAGCCTAGCTTTTATGTACCGATACAGTGCCCCACATAGTATCAACTTATTTCTTGAGGTCCAAAACCATTATGTGATTTAAGTAAAAGTCTTTGGTAAAAACTATTAAAAGAGCGATTTTACATAACTTGTGATTATTGCAAATCTGAAAATCCTGTTTTCATAATAAGAATCTATGAAGTGTCATTTGTTTGAGCACAGTGTGGTGTGTTTGTTAGGGAGATGTCATTTTGAATATTATTATATTTGGCCTTATACATATGTGGTTCAGCAATTAAGCAAAAAGCAAACATTAACAAAAATAATACAAAACAGATTGCAAACTAAAATAGAAATAATGAGGAGTGAATGGTTTTACAAAACTGCTGTTTTGCTAGATGATTAAAATATATTCAGAATTATGAAAAAAAGGACATAAAGAGAAACACCTTGTTATAGTAATTCCAACTTTTAAATTTTATCACTCAATCTGCTTTTTACAGGGGTAATAATAATAAGATCTCTTTGATTTTAATACCAAAGAAAACTGCCTTGATATTTGTGAACGTCATTAATACTGTTTTATATAATCTATAGCTATCCATTTATCTAATCTATAACAATACAGATATCCATCCACATAGCTTGAAACCTCTTTCTTACTCTTACCTTTATCAGTATTTTAGAAGTCATTCACTTCATAATAAGCAATTTAATGTAAAAAATCACATGACTATAGCATCACACTGAGTTCAAGATTCACTAAAATGACAATTCTGTTATTTTTCAGCTTGATTTCTTTTAAGCCAATCCTAACCATATTCTAATAATCTGACTGATGATTCAGGCTATGTCACTTTATTTTGCTTGTCACTTTAATTTTTTTTTCATCAAATGAGTCTTAGTATAAGGTGCAGCCTAAGGTGGTGTAACTTCATTTATGTAACAAAAGTACCTTGTCTTAACCCATAATATAGTTTTTCCATGTGGATTTGGAGTATAATATTGTAGTAGTTTGTAAGCTCACAAAATAGAATTTTGGCAAATGTAGGAGTAGGTTACTTTGGTAGAAGTTATATACTCTGATTTATTTTCTCATTAAATAATGGCATCTTCTATACATTTTAGCTAATGAAAATCTCAACAGAATATTTTGTTATCAATGTGCCTATGTTTTAAGACTTGGAGAAGGATAGGAACTAAAGGAATTGAAGTACCACCCACACGAAAGGCGCTGACACCTCTCAGGACAGAGTTTATAAACAAGATTATGGTTGCAGTTGTGTTTTAGGTGGGGTTTTTCCTCTGCACTTGTACATTAGAAAGTCTACACAAAGTTGACCAAATTTTTCTTCTTGGAATATTCTCCCATGGCTGTTCCCACCATCAACCATAAGCGTTATGTTCACCGCTTTCAGTTAGGTTCTTTTTCATAGCCCTGTTTTTTTAGCGAGTGATAGGAAGCAACGTGAAGGAGGCCGGCTGAGTACCGGTGAACAATAGGGCATGGCTTTAAACCAAAGGGGAAAATAGGTACTTACAGACTAAACATGGTGACGATACATGTCACACTACCAGTAGGAGGCATCTCTGTTGTGTAAAGCAAAGATCCTAGACCAGGAGTCATAAAATTTGGTTACAGCTCCGATTCTACCAATAAATAATATATCATATTTAGTAAATTATTTAATGTTCTTTGTCCCGAGTTTCATTATATTCATAAAGGGGATAGAGAGCTTATGACCTTTATTATCCCAGCCAGCTCTAACTTTCTACAGACTGGGTATGATTTCATAAGGGGGGGAGAAAAAAAAACAGAGGCAAACCCTTTATTTTCCCCCAGCAGTTTTAGATAAAATATTTTTTTCTGGCAATGTGTAGATGAAAAGGCTCAAAACAAAACTAGCAACTCATCAACAACTACAGTGCAATCTGCCTGCAGGATAACAACCAGGCAAAGGGGGCTAGCGAATGCATCCATTGTATACTCTGTAATTTGTCCACCTTCAGAGCTGTGTCTTTGAGCAGAACTATCTAATGCTCTGACACTACGCTCTTATTTGCTCCCGAGTCAGTGAGTTATGTGCTCACTGAAACATGTGGGTTTTTTTGCACGTGCTCCACATTTCACTTCACTTTTTTTGGCTCAGACAAGCAGTACGTTGCACCTATTTCATTCCAAATTGAATTGCCCACTGTGTTCAAATTGAATCTGAGAAAAAATGATCAGAGACCGGTACCAAGCGAGCTGTAACACATGCCTGCACACACACGCACACACACACACACACACACGCACACATTCACACGCAGATCAACATTTGGCAAAGTAGAACTACTGGCTCCAGGTACAAAGGAGTGAATGGTGGCAGGCTACCAGTCTCACCAAGAACGGGAAGAAAAATTAAAAATGGTACCAAAGTATATTTAAATCAGGGCTACCGAAGCAAAGGAGAAGGAAGTGTTAAGATGCTGAAGAGGAAAGTGACCCAGAAGGGACCTGAGTCCCTGAAGTAGCTCTTCAGGGGAAGCGATGGTTCTTTGCACAACGCAAGAGACTAGAAATCGTTTTGTCACAACGGGTAGCTGTGACTGAGGATAGGGAAACCGGTAAAGCTTTCTGCGATCGTTGGAAATCTGGACAAAGTGGAATTTGGGGTCTCTCAAGGACTGAATTCATTTCCTCCTCAAGCATTTACTGAATTCTAAAACCAGGCAGGAAAGAAGACTAAAAATCTAAGCAAGGGAGCTATGAAAAGCAGCGTTCATAGCAATCTCCTGTGACGATGAGATGATAATGAGAACAAAGGTGTCTCGAAGATCGGGGTTCAGAGTCGAATGTCCTAAGGGGATGCCTGGAGCAGAGGGGAAAATCAGACTAAGCTTTACGCAAATTAGTTGCACCTGTTAATTTTAAGTTCTTAGGGCAGTGATTTCCCCGTCTCCTCCTGGGATGCTCTCTTGCTGTTCTTGGACCACTAAGGGAATGGGAGGGCAGGCTGAAGAATAATTCATGCGTCTTAAAATTTCTCTACATATGTCTCTTCCTGTTCAGAATTCACTCTGGACTTTACAAACACTCATGATACAGAACACTGATACTAACTGTATTCAGCTGTAGAGCCCACAGTAGTACATTGCTTTGACCCAAAGTGTCCCTCCCATAAAGATGAAAAATAGTATAAAGCAGTATATTTCACAAATGAAAAACAGTATATATGGTAGATTTTTAAATATCTACAGGCAAAACCTTAGAATAAATAAGTGAACCTCACACGGTTTTATAGAAAGTCAATAGGAAAATAAAGTTACTTATTAGAAACAGAAAAGGTCAAATTTTAAAAGTGATACTATTTGGAAAAGCATCAAAAATATTCTATAGCAAAGACCAAATCTAAAAACACTACAATTGTAATTGAAAGAAATTGAAGGAAATCTAAATAAATGGAAGGACATTTCAACGGTCATAGGCCGAAAGACTCCATATTATAAAGATAACGGTTTCCTTTAAATTGATCTAAGGATTCAATCCAATCTCAATCTCAGCAGTGTTTCCTTTTTGTGTGTGGAAATTGACAAGCTGACTCTAAAAGACATGGAAACAAATGTCAAACACATTCGAGGGAACCTTAAGGAACAGCACTGGAGTGCTTCCACTACTATGTGTCAAGGCTGATTATAAAGCTATAGTAATTAAGACAGTATGGCTGTGGGTCTCGGGTAGAAAAATATGCAAATGAAATACAACAGTCCAGAAACATACTCACGCTTACGTAGTTATCTAATTTATGCCATTCCCCCCAAATGAACATTGATCCACCTCAGATCACAAAAAACAATCTACATTGAGTATTGATTTATATGTGAAATGTAAATGATAAGGATATTTTAGCAGTAAACATGGGACAGTATCTTTGTGTCCTTCGCATAATGAAATTGTCTTAAGTAGAACACAAAAAAGTATTAACCATATGGAGAAAAGTATAAATTGGATTGCATTAATGTTAACAACTGTGCTCA
This sequence comes from Pteropus vampyrus, assembly GCF_000151845.1. NCBI lineage: Eukaryota > Metazoa > Chordata > Mammalia > Chiroptera > Pteropodidae > Pteropus > Pteropus vampyrus. The sequence goes on from NW_011888900.1 coordinate 3,012,417, forward strand.
TCAAAAGTCACCACTGAGAGAATGGAATGTAAAGCAGAGTGCAAGGAGATGTACTTAACAAGGACTTAAATGAA
>NW_011888900.1:3012540-3023530 GCF_000151845.1 Pteropus vampyrus
TCTACAGGCAAAACCTTAGAATAAATAAGTGAACCTCACACGGTTTTATAGAAAGTCAATAGGAAAATAAAGTTACTTATTAGAAACAGAAAAGGTCAAATTTTAAAAGTGATACTATTTGGAAAAGCATCAAAAATATTCTATAGCAAAGACCAAATCTAAAAACACTACAATTGTAATTGAAAGAAATTGAAGGAAATCTAAATAAATGGAAGGACATTTCAACGGTCATAGGCCGAAAGACTCCATATTATAAAGATAACGGTTTCCTTTAAATTGATCTAAGGATTCAATCCAATCTCAATCTCAGCAGTGTTTCCTTTTTGTGTGTGGAAATTGACAAGCTGACTCTAAAAGACATGGAAACAAATGTCAAACACATTCGAGGGAACCTTAAGGAACAGCACTGGAGTGCTTCCACTACTATGTGTCAAGGCTGATTATAAAGCTATAGTAATTAAGACAGTATGGCTGTGGGTCTCGGGTAGAAAAATATGCAAATGAAATACAACAGTCCAGAAACATACTCACGCTTACGTAGTTATCTAATTTATGCCATTCCCCCCAAATGAACATTGATCCACCTCAGATCACAAAAAACAATCTACATTGAGTATTGATTTATATGTGAAATGTAAATGATAAGGATATTTTAGCAGTAAACATGGGACAGTATCTTTGTGTCCTTCGCATAATGAAATTGTCTTAAGTAGAACACAAAAAAGTATTAACCATATGGAGAAAAGTATAAATTGGATTGCATTAATGTTAACAACTGTGCTCATCAAAAGTCACCACTGAGAGAATGGAATGTAAAGCAGAGTGCAAGGAGATGTACTTAACAAGGACTTAAATGAATAATGTATAGCGACTCCTGTTGATCAGCCCTGAAAAGGCAGACAAAATAATTTTAAACAAAAACTTGGATATGCATTTTACAAAAAAAATAAAAAACCTGAAAGCCAATTAATATATTAAAAGGTGTTCAATTGCACGGTTGCCAGCGAAATGCTCATTAAAATCATAATTCAATAATACCACACACCCACCTGAAAAACTAAAAAGAGACAAAATAAACCAATTTTTAGCAAGCAAGTAGAGGCAGCCTGGCCTCTCATGTACTACTCATGGAAATGTCACTTTTCCTAACCACTTTGGAAAATTGGTACCATCTACAAATCTGAAAAAAAATATGTTCCTTATGAACTAGCAATTCACTTCAGATACAAGGATATCCAAAAGAAATACATACATATGTTCATCAAAAGATACTTAGAATTATATTCTTAGCGCTGTCTATAGTAGCCAAATTGGAAAAAAAACAAACATGTCTATAAATAAATGAATAATGTGACATGTTCACACAATTAATACTGTATTGCAGTGAAGAAACAAACTACACATAACACCATGGATGAACCTCACAAACCTAACGTGTAGTAAAAAAAGCCAAAACACAAATAGTAGACAGATTTCATGATTCTATTTATATCAAGTTCCAAAAACTTAACAAAATTGTCTGTTGTGTCAGAATAGCCAGTCTACTGATGTCCTCTTAACTCTTCTGGGTACTGTTTACAGTGGGGTGTGAGCTGGGTAAAAAGTCCTTGAGCTGAAACATTGCTATCTGTACGCTTTCCTATGTCTTCAAAACCTGTCTATCAACAATGAAAAAGAAATAGCTTCTAAAGGGTTATGTGTGTGCTGTGGCTTGTGGGCTGCGTGTAGCGGGCTGGCTTTCCTGGGCAGCTGGCTCTGAGTGGAGGTTAGTTTTTAGGATGTGTATGAGGGTGGACTCTTGGGGTCAGTGCCGTCATGTGTAAGGGGGAGGGCGGGAGCAGGGCGGATGGTGGACGAAGGTGGACTGATGCACTGGGGGATGCAGCTGCTCATTTTGGGGTTCTGAAGCTGAACAGCCCTTAAGGAGGCTGCTCCCAACGGTGTTGAAGGGGGCTGTCCTTCATCCTACTGTGGTGAGCCGTCACTGCAGGAGGGCTTGCCTGGAAGAAGACGTGATCCCAGTGAGGCTGAGGCAGTTTTCTCTAGCTCAGGTGACCCAAAGAGAGGGACAGCAAGAGTCATTATCCATCTGCACTCTCAGAAGATGGAAAAATAAATCTTCGTCCCGAAAAGCTCTGGGCAGGTAGTCGCATTGTCCACCACACGGAGAATCCCGTCAGAGGCCTGGAAGAAAATCAGGTGTGACAACAAAGGGAAGTGAGACATTAAACAGTGTTGGAAAGGATGTCTCCCATTATCCTAGGTTCTCAGGGAAATTCTTCCCTGTGACTAATCTCAATCTCTCCTGGGCGTTTTTAAATTCTTTAAATCTGGCCTCAAAAACTTGAATAGCTGCCGAACAAAAGAAAACTTTCCTTCACCCCTTTCAAAGCTAGCACCGTAATCTACAACCCGACACAAAAAGATTTTAAACGGCTCAGCTAAGCATTTCCATTCACAAAGGCTTTTCCATTCTTTCATAACTTGTAAAACCCTTTAAAAGAATTCAGTAGAGCAGCAACCTTCTTTCATTTGCCATACATATGAGAAGAAACGAGACAGAGTAGAAAATAGAAAAAGCACCCTGTGAAACAATTTAGCAACGTTTAGACTTAATATTTTCCCGAATCCTAAAGTGAATACCAAGATGTTATTGTTTCAGTGACTCATTTGGCAATAATCAGTGTCACGGATGAGGCTGATTAAGTGACTATTATGGTTTGCTTCCTTAAGGTTGACTGAGATGCTAAGAATGCCTCAAATATTTACTTTTACTATGTATGCATATTAATTGCTCTGCCTGTTATCATCATAAATCATCCTTTCCACTAATGACATACTCTTCACACTAATAAGAGAAAATTACAAGAGCAAACAAACTAATCTATAGCAGGAAGGCACTTGATTATTCAGTAAATTAAATGAAGCTGAGCCACGTATCTCTAAAAACCATCTGGATTATTTCGTTCCCAACCCCTGTGCTACAAATGCCACCTACATCTCAGGCCACGTGAAAATTCTGTTATTCTTAGGTGTCTTTAAGATATCCCAGGAGAAAGGCCAGGCTACATTCTGAGTAAATTAACCAAACTTAAGACAGAACCATGGCAAACTAAAGCACCCGACCTTCTTGGAACTTGATATGTCAAGAGTCGTATGGGATACCACCTCCCCCACCTGTGAATTTACATATAATTTCAGAAGGCAGGAATGGTTTCCACATGTGTTTCCTATCTATGGTGTGGATGTTATGGTCCATTGAAAACTTTCACTTTGCCAGGCCCCCGTTCTAAGTTCTCACATCGGTCAACCATTTAATCCTCCCAAACCCCTACCAGACAGGTTTCTATTTTTACCTCTGTTTTAAAGATAAAGAAACTCACCGAAAATGTAATACCTTGCTCATCTGTTGCAGAAACAAGGCATGGTGGGTGGGACCTGGCCCCCGGCATCCAGTGGGCTGTAGGGCATCGGTACTTAGATGATGAAATGTGTCATCTTTGATGGAGCATGAGAAGTAGCATTCAAATAAGTCCGTTTCCATCAGTCGCATTTTTCATTCATTATGGTATTTCTGTACTAGTTCTGTGTAGTAAAGAGCATGTTTTCTGCTAATGAAGGAGGAGGAGGAAGAGGAGGAGGAGGGAAGTGCTGTAAATGGAGCTGGGCTGGTGGGGGGCCGGGGTGTGGGGAGATGCTTCACTGGCTTTCCCAAGGGTGGGACCAACGTCCCGTGCTTCATTGTGTTGCAATCTTCCAATGGCATTGCGTTTTCCCTTCATAAGAACACGTGGTGGGTGAGCATCCTGACTGTTAATCATCTAGATGAGTAAAGGCTCCTCAGAGCTCCTGTCCTGACTGACGGCAGGTGACAATACAGCTTGTACTTTTTACATAATGACCACCACCTGATGTTTTTCCCCAGGTGAATAGAGAGGACCCCAAAGAAGCTGGGGCATCAGCAGACGCTTTTCCAATGAGATATTCAGAGCCTGTTTTTCTTTCCTCCAAAACATTCTGCAGTGGCTTCCACAGTATTTGAGAAGAATATTTTAACATTTTAAAGAAGGAACCTATGAGAATTACACTCTAATGAATGACATAATATATAGTATGATTTTGGGGGGAGAAAAGTAAAGCATCACAAATCACACTCCTACTCACTGCATTGTCTGATTCATTATCACCATCAACATCCACTCATGTAATGAAGAAAAAATAAGATCACGCACAAAATCAATATACAGTTCCCATACAAATATGTAGAGTGAATTAAATTGGTCCAGATTAATTGAAAACTATGCCTTTCTCAAAGGCGGAGTTTTCATATTTAGAAAAATAATGAGAAATAAAAAGTTAATTTTATCTTATTTCTTTCCCAACTTTAACGTATAAGGAAAATCATTCCTAATATAAATCATCATGTTTTTCTTACTTTCTAGAATCCAAAGAAGTTCAGAATCAAATTTTAAATTCAGTCTATGAAAATAAATACATAATACTTTTCGGTAGCTTATTTGCATTCTTCCTGTTTTTCTCTGTCCTGATTTTTTATTTTTAGCTTCTTGTTAAAAGTAAGTTCAAATATATTTTAGATAGTGTTAAGAAATAAATCAGTTAAAATATTTAGGTTAAATAATTCAATGGGCAGAAAAAATATTAATATTTTTTGCATATGAAAGTCGTACTTTGCTGGCGTGCATAGAGATGACAATTACGCAATGTTTATATTCATATTCTGGAAGTAACCCTTCCGTGCTACTTTAGTTATTGATGCAGGTATAAATGTGCAAAACCCATGCAACCTGATACTGTTATGTGTTCACTGCATATGCCAATTTCATTCTGAAACTATAGTCACCGTAGCTATAGAATTTCAGGAGATAAGATCATTCGAGAAAACGAAGTATATTCTTTTTATATTCGATTCACCATTACTTCTAATCAACCAAACAAAAAAAATTTTTTTTTGTGTGTGCGTGTTGTCCGGAGGAATAATTATATCGTCAGTGAAAAAACAAAACGAACAAACAGAAACTCAAACTGTCATCAGGGTGCTTAAAGGAAGGCAGGGGAATCAGTAGTTGAGTTACGTTGGCGCCTCAGAGCCGAGGGAGTCTCCGTGAGCCCCGTTTTCCGGTTTCTGTGGAAAAGATGAGATTGAGACTGTCTTTGAAAGTGACTCACATCAGAGAAGAAAAGATAAATCGTCAGCAGAGCTTCAAAAGTTAGAATGTTCAAGGTCGAACAGGTTCACGTGACGACACAGGAACGTGTGGTAAAAACAGTGTCACACTCAAAGTGGCAATTACATAAAGAAAAATAAGCATTTCCTCTCGATTTATACCTACCCTGGACCCAGCTTCTTTTCCATCTTGTTTCTCTAAAGAAAGAGCCTCTTCTCACCTCAAAGGCTACTTTTCTCCCACATGTCCGTGCCTGCAGACAAGTGACGAACTTTCTGTGCTTCAGTTTCCTCATCTGTAAAGTGGGGATACCAGTAACGAACTCAGCGTTTTTGTGAGATTCAGAAGTTCTGATGTATAGTATAGGATAACACTTAGCACAGTGTCTGGTACGTAGGAAGCTGTCAGTGAACGTCAGCCATTATTATTGCTATCACGTCAACACTAAATACACCCCTCCTTGAGCTCAGACATGTGACTCCTGCTTTAGCTCTCTCCTCATCCGAGTCTCAAAATATCTCCTGCGACATATCCGACTCACTCAATTTGAAAGTTCACATTTTCCACTGCAAGTTTTTATTTAATGTGTTTTAATATCTGTCAATTTTCTAGCATTCCACTGAAATTGCTCTCAGTAATGTTATCGATACTCTGGATGTTGTCATTCTGTCCCCTCATCGCAGGTGGCCTCTCGGTTCCCCTGGACAAGCCCTCGCGCTCTTCCTGGCTTCAGTGAAACTGCGTGCTCCTCATTTTCCTCCTAAGAGTCTACTTTTTTAGGCCCACCTTTTCCATCTAATCTTGACATGTTGAGTAGTTTCACCACGCATGAGGGTTATTCATCTATTATCAACTCTTGGATCATTCATCTATTATCTCTTAAAGGCAGCATTGTCCTTCTATATTCCACTCTGCAATATGGGGCTGGACCCCGACAAAGTTCAGTTCTCGGTCTCCTGTCTGACGCCTCGCTGGTGGTCTACCTATTTGTTGCTCTCTAGAGAGAAAAGGAGAAGATGGAAGAGAGAATTTTGCCGTTCCTGTCACATCGCCACAGCAGCTCAATCTGTCGTAGCCCTCGGATAACTTCGGTCATTCTCCAGTACACCTCACTGTACCCTTTCCAGGCAGGAACTCTTTCTCAGAGCCCTCTGTCACCTTTGTGACATATTACATTCCCTCTGCTCGAATCTATAATCTGGTTTCCATTTCTCTTTACTGAATCCTGGCTGATTCGCCCTTACGTGCTGAAAACTCCACATGGAGACACCCAGCCCAGAGCTGCATTCCTGCTCATATAATTAACTTCTTTTACATTTTACATCTTTGCCGTGGTATAATTTATATGCCATGAAATGCACTCGATGCAAATGTACAATTCAGTACATTTCAGTAAATTGACAGAGTGGTGAAACCATCATCACAATCTAATTTTAGAACCTTTTCATCACCCCTCCCCCCATTCCTAAGTCCATTTGCTGTCACTCTCCATTTTAACATTCAGCTCTAGGCAACGACTATTTTGTTTTTCTGTGGATTTGCTTTTTGTAAACATTTCATATAAACAGACTCAGGCATTATATGACATTTTGTGACCGAATTCTATCGCTTAGCATATTTTTTTGAGGTTCATCTAAATTGTAACACATATCGGTACTTCATTTGTTTTGTTGTCAAACAATATCCCATTGTGTGTACAGACCATATTTTGTTTTATCCATTTACATGTTGATGGACATTTGCTGCTTCTGACTTAACGACCTCTAGGAATAGTGCTGCTATGAATATATTCAAATGAGTGTTTCCGCGGCATATGTTTTTATTTCTCTTGGGTATATATTTAGGACTAGAAATGCTAGATCATGTGCTAACTATATGTTTAACATCTTAACAACCTGCCAAACCGTTTTTCTACCATTTACATCATTTTATAATCTCATGAACAATGTATTAATATTTCAATTTCTCCACATTCTTGCCAAAACACGTTGTTTGATTTTCACCATTCTTGCGGGTGTGAAGTGATATCTCATATTTTTAACTTACATTTCCCTGATAACATGATTTTGAGTGCCTTTTTATGTGCTCATAGAACATCTATATAAGTTCTTTAGTAAAAATATTTTGCCCAATTTTAAAAGTCTGTCGCCTTACTATTGAGTTTATCCTGTTATCAGGTTTATAATCTGAAAATTTTCCCAGTCTGTTGCTCTTCGTTTCACTTTCTAAAGAGTATCTTTGAATTATAAACGGTTTTAAGTTTGACAATATCCCGTTTATCATTTCCTTTTTCACTTAGGATTTTGGGGTTGTGTCTGAGAAACCTGTGCCTTACCAAAAATAACAAAGATGTATTCATTTGTGTTTTTTTGAAATATTTATATTCTTGGCTTTTACATTTAGATTGTACCATCTACTCTTACAAAGAGTAGGATTGTGCCTACTCCTATGATTTACTTGATATCTTCGCTTGGATGACTAATACAATCTCTAATTTAGCCTTTCAAAGTGGAAGGTGCTCCCAGAATTTTTCACAAATCTGAATTTTCTCTTTCTAAACTCCCCTTCTCAGGTAAGTGGCACAATTACTTACTTATTGTAGATTTATTTACTTACATTTATTTACTGCTTGACAAACCTAAAGCATCCCAAGTCTGTCTTTTCTCACTTTCCCCCATTCGTGTTTGAACGAGCCTTAGCAGCTCCTTTCTGTCCAACTTCTGCGTATTTTCACCACTGTCATCTTCAAGTCAGCCACGTTACTGCGTTTCCCAACTGACCCCACCACTTCCTTCTTTATGGAAGCGTGGCCCCAAACCACGCTCCACATTGAAGCAAAAGTGGTTTGTACCACTTGCAATCTGATCATGTCACTCCGTTACTTAACAACACTCAATTCAGAGATTCTTTATAAATTTGGATTGTGCATTTTGTTCTGTTTTGTGCTGTACTCCTCCTCGGCGATCTGGGGAAACTTATGAGCTGCTTCCCAGAAAGATGATTCTAAATGCATAGAATAAAATACATAGCATTACAAAGCAAACCACCGAAAGACAGCTATCAAACCATTCTCCTTAATTTGTGAGATAATAATGTAAAGGCTTCTTTCATATATACTTTATGAAATAAAATTTAGTGACATCTTAAATAACTATTATACTTACATTATGGTGACTAGCAGCACGATTATTGAGACAGCTGTGACAATAATAAAAAGTACTATTAAAACATCTGTAATATCTTTTGGTGACCGGATCACAGGTTCTTCAAATACTACTATAGTTTACTAGATTTTATTTTGAGGTCAGTGGAAGTAAAGATGCAGTGCTTACTCATTCAAATTAAGGACCCCTTGAATTCTAGCCACACACTTCCAAGAATGGACCCACGTGAGAATCCTCGTGAATAACTGCATTTGGAGCAAACTCCCGACCATGGCTTAAAAGGCCCATGAGATTTGGTACCTGCCTGCCTTTGTCTCTTGATCTCATGAATGCAGCTCTAATCCGACTCTGTCTTACTCTTATTCCGTCAGTCAGTTCTAGAATATACCAAGCTCATTTGGCCCAGGGTCTCTGCACTTGCAGCTCCTTCTGCCCGAAAAGCTACTTCTGACCACATAGCTGTCTCCCCCTCTTCGGAGCTTGACCTTTCCGACCAATCCCTTAAATTACTGGTGCTCTCTTAATCCATAATAATGCATTCCATTATTTACCTGAATAGAAGGAAGAATTACATCCTTTATTATTCTATGCATTTGTTTTATTCACTTAGTATTTTTTAATTTTCCACTAACATAGAAGCTCGTCGTAGTTAGAGAACATATTTATGATGCCCTTCACGCTACCTAATCCCTAGCATAGTGGAAGCACACAGTTATAAGGGCACACTGGTGGGTTAGTGTTAAATTTTAAAATGACCGTATAAGCCTGTACGGCCCATCCCCCAGATGACGTCACCTCAACAGGACTCTCCAGTAGCTGCCTCCTTGCTTACCTTCCTCACCGCAAACAAACCAGCGGGAGTGGTCTTAGAAACGCACCTTGCGTTTGACTCCCCGCTTCCACATTACTCGATCTATCATCCTTACTCTGCCTAGAAAGACATTTCTGGTCTCCTTATTGCTTTACTTTTTTCCTTCATTCTTCCCATCTCTTATTAAGACCCTCTAAGTTACCAAGCTCATCCTTGCTTTGTGCCTTTTGCCAGTGTTATTTCTTCTTACGGGCTTAAATTTCCCTGTCTTTACCCTCCATCCTTCATTTCTCAACCTAAATGTCACCTCTTGAGAGAGAGCATGTGCCTGGACCTGCTAATCGAGTGGGTTCTCTCCTGGTTTCCGTGATTCTCAGATGTGCCAGGCCCTGAGCTTTGCACCAGGCCCGTGGCAGTGAGTGCAGACGGGGATCGATCACGAAAGTATGAAGAGGGCTTAAATTTCAGAGCCCCCTTATCTGCCTGAACCCTACTCAAGACTCTGGGAAAGTCATAAGTATGTTTAAGGGTGATATGTCTTTGCAAAAATTTAAATGCAATTGGTTCAGACAACTTTTTTCCGCACTCTGGTTTCTTCTTTATCGGGCAGTTAATAACACTTCCTGCTATGCCATTGTAATAGCCATGGTTATATGCAAATTATTTTCTTAAAGAGAACCCGTGAAACTTAGACATACGCTGGATGAGTAAAAAATGGCATGGTCCGTGCTTGCAAGTATATAGCAGTATAGTTTAGTGAGAAAGACATCAAGCAAAGAATAACACGTGTTAGTGCAACAATTAATGTTTTGGAGAGGCACATATCATGAAGACTGATAAAAGAAGATTAATCATAATTTAAATAAATGTCAGGTAAACATGAGAGATATTATCATTAACTCTTTTAAAGATAATGAATCATAGATTGAAAACATGGTTTTACTAGAAATCGAGGTAATGCAAATTAAAATAATGAAATACTCGTCTTCATCTATCAAATTGGCAAAGTCGAAGGATAATATTAAATGATGGAGAAAGAGCCATGTAACACCTTCTCCTGGAGTTGGGAAGCATTCGGCTATATGTATCATATACATTCGGCTATATGTATCATAACCTCTTAAAGGTTTTATAGACTTATAGCAGTCTATCAAGGTTAAGAGAAAAATTTATGTTCGAAAATCATATATTTCGATGTGATTATTTACAACAGCACAGCACGGATGACTGCGAATTGAGTAAAGAAGAAATGGTTAAAAAAATTCTGCCACATCTATGTGATAGTTGATTCATGTTTTATTTTGTAAGATTAATGAAAAGTAAAACTATGCATTATGTTAGGCAAAAGAAAAGAGACTGAAAATCTATATACACGATACGATTGTAGTTATATATAATCACTGGAGACATATATATCAAAATGATGATGGTAGTTATCTCTAGGCAAAGAGATAATGTATTGTTTTTATTTTCCATTTTTAGTTTTCTATGTTTCAAATTTTCTGTAAATAATGTACTATTGATAGAATTTGATGCAAAGACTTCCTACATCATATTAGTAACTTAAGTCCTTTTCTTAGAGAACATGTGCTCAGAGGCCAGGCTTCTTGGATATAAACGGAGACTACATCCATTCAAGAAGCCATGTTGAAAGGAGACAGATTCAACTTGATGGATAAACCCTGCCTCTATCAGGGGTCCCCTTTGATATTCAGGTGGTGTTGGGTCATTAACAAGATGCTTAAAGATGCTGACAAGAGATGTTTGAAACAAAGTTTTTGAATTATTAACGAAACTACAAGGGCAGAATCAAGTGATTCAGTGGAACG
>NW_011888900.1:3023580-3025720 GCF_000151845.1 Pteropus vampyrus
CATTCGGCTATATGTATCATAACCTCTTAAAGGTTTTATAGACTTATAGCAGTCTATCAAGGTTAAGAGAAAAATTTATGTTCGAAAATCATATATTTCGATGTGATTATTTACAACAGCACAGCACGGATGACTGCGAATTGAGTAAAGAAGAAATGGTTAAAAAAATTCTGCCACATCTATGTGATAGTTGATTCATGTTTTATTTTGTAAGATTAATGAAAAGTAAAACTATGCATTATGTTAGGCAAAAGAAAAGAGACTGAAAATCTATATACACGATACGATTGTAGTTATATATAATCACTGGAGACATATATATCAAAATGATGATGGTAGTTATCTCTAGGCAAAGAGATAATGTATTGTTTTTATTTTCCATTTTTAGTTTTCTATGTTTCAAATTTTCTGTAAATAATGTACTATTGATAGAATTTGATGCAAAGACTTCCTACATCATATTAGTAACTTAAGTCCTTTTCTTAGAGAACATGTGCTCAGAGGCCAGGCTTCTTGGATATAAACGGAGACTACATCCATTCAAGAAGCCATGTTGAAAGGAGACAGATTCAACTTGATGGATAAACCCTGCCTCTATCAGGGGTCCCCTTTGATATTCAGGTGGTGTTGGGTCATTAACAAGATGCTTAAAGATGCTGACAAGAGATGTTTGAAACAAAGTTTTTGAATTATTAACGAAACTACAAGGGCAGAATCAAGTGATTCAGTGGAACGCGTGATCGTAGAAAACCAATAAAGAATACTAAATTTTAATGAAGTCCACAGTAACACTGAAATGCATCATTTAATTTGCCGTTAACCTTTCTGATATGCTACTTGGAGGTCTTTAAATTCTTAGTACAGGGTGCCATTTAACGACAAGAACAGGTGACTGTTTCATGTAAATGAGCACACTAACTGAAACATAGCAGAGGAAGAAATTCAGGGAGGAATATTTGCAAAGAGTTATGGAAGATATAGAGGAATGTATCACAAGCAAAAAAGCAAGCGGTGTTTTTCACAGAATTTAGCAAACGCTCAATACTCTTGTACATATGTCAGGCATAACACATCTATTTTAAAAAAGTAATAAAACTTTTCAAATGAGTAATATCTTGTTGGATATCTGACAAGAAACGCTGTACTTGAATTGCACAAAGATTTCTTCCAGGATTTATTCAAATAAAACCAAATCAGTTAAAATTTCAAAAGAAGTCCTGTGAAGGGAGCAATTCAGGAGTGAGATCTGAGTTGGAAGAGAAATTGTCAGAAACTGGCAGCATTCAAAAAAAAAAAAAATTGCAACACCTCTAACACATTTTATGGCAATAGAATATTGTGAACATCAAAGTCACACTTCGCAGCCCAGGTTCAGGATGAGCCAGGTGGCATAGTAACATGGTAGATGAAACAAGGGTACTATTTTACACAGAACTAAAAGTTTTGAGTCGACTTTATTTTTAGCTCTGTAGTTATTGTAATGTCACCAAGAATTCAAAGGCGATGCTTCCCGTTGAGGGGAGAATGTGAACACACTAATAATCCTTTTTTCGCCTCTCCCTGCAACGCCCAGCCATCTCCCCAGTGAGGGCATCTGACCCATGTACGTTACTGAAACCCGGTGACTCCACACAGTGCCTGCTTCCTGATGCAAGGTTATGCATTTTCTTTTGCTGCCGTAAAAACTTCTCACAAATCTGAGGCCTTAAAACACCACAAGTGTCTTACCTCACAGCTTCTGTAGGTGAGAAGTCTGGTGACTTGAGTGGATCCTCTATGTAGGGTCTCAAGCCTCTAATCAAGGTGTTGGCCAAACCGGGTTCCTCATTGGAGGCCATGGGGAAGAATCCACTTACTTCCAAGTTCATTGAAGTTGGCGGTAAGATTCAGTCCCTGCAGCTGCTGACCTGCGGTCCATGATTCTCACTGCCAGCCAGGCTGATCTTTGCTCCTAGAGGCTGGGCCTGATCCTCTACATGCTTTCCACGCGCCGCCCCTCCAGCACTGGGGGCGAGACCCCCTCTCATTTCAGAGCTCTCTGATTTCTCCTACTGCCACATCTTTTTGATTCTAGCCAGAGAAAGTTCTCTCCTTTTCAGGATCTTAGCGAAAACCCAGATAATCTCCCCAATTACAGTTA
>NW_011888900.1:3025770-3039683 GCF_000151845.1 Pteropus vampyrus
AACTTCTCACAAATCTGAGGCCTTAAAACACCACAAGTGTCTTACCTCACAGCTTCTGTAGGTGAGAAGTCTGGTGACTTGAGTGGATCCTCTATGTAGGGTCTCAAGCCTCTAATCAAGGTGTTGGCCAAACCGGGTTCCTCATTGGAGGCCATGGGGAAGAATCCACTTACTTTCAAGTTCATTGAAGTTGGCGGTAAGATTCAGTCCCTGCAGCTGCTGACCTGCGGTCCATGATTCTCACTGCCAGCCAGGCTGATCTTTGCTCCTAGAGGCTGGGCCTGATCCTCTACATGCTTTCCACGCGCCGCCCCTCCAGCACTGGGGGCGAGACCCCCTCTCATTTCAGAGCTCTCTGATTTCTCCTACTGCCACATCTTTTTGATTCTAGCCAGAGAAAGTTCTCTCCTTTTCAGGATCTTAGCGAAAACCCAGATAATCTCCCCAATTACAGTTAGTACCCTTAATTACATATGCAAAGTTCTTTTTTTCATGTGAGTTGATATAGTCAGAGGTTCCAGGACTTAGAATGTAGACATCATTAGAGGGTCATTCTGCTCACTACACAAGAGTACTAGATGGATGTCAGATGACTTATTAATTTTCTGTGTGCGTGTATGTGTGTGTGTGTGTGTGTGTGTGTGTGTGTGCGCGCGTGCATGTGCACATGTATGCACATGTACTGAGCTTGTAAATTCAAATGAATCGTGGAAAGTAAATCAGCTTTGTAATGTTTTATATCTTTTCAGAGTAACTTTATTTGGTTATTTAAAATTTATTATAGCTTCAAATCATAAATTCATCAAATCCATCAAAGCCATCAGATTTCAGAGAAAACTTATGGCATTTGCTCTTTATCAGTATTTTGTCAAAAACCAGCAAGCAAATCACCTGACACAAATTATTCAGTCATTAGTAGCTGCTTTTCTGTCATTAAATTCAAAGAACCAAACATATATTAATAACCAATGTCTCATTAATTTCTCTCTACCACAAAACACAAAATCTTTTCCAAAGTAGTTAAAATCTATTAGAAGAAGGGCTAACGTTTATCCAGTTTTTAAAGATTAAATCTGTTTTTTGGCCATGGAGACCATTTCTGTAATGCCAGACTAAGAGTCCTAAGTCTGTGTATGGAGCGTGTTGGACCACACGATTCTGTGCTAGCGTGGGGAGGCCCGTCCCTCACCCCAGAACTGGCAACCACTATTCAGGAAGAACCCAAAGACTTGTGCATCAAGAGTCTTAGCATCAATTCAGCCTTACATATTACTACTCCAACCGACTACTCTCGTTGTAGCAGCTGAAGAACCTGTGTCTTCAAATCACATTACGAAATGACAAGGATTGCAGAACGCTTCCCCATGCTGACATCCTACCCATATTAATTCCGTACTATTATAACAAATGAACACAAAAATGTAGTGGCTTAAAACGATACTAAACTTTTATCTCATGGTTCTGGAGGTTAGAAGTTTGATATTCCACTGGACAAAAAATCAAGTTGTCAGCAGGGCTGCATTTGTTTTCAGTCTCTAGGGGAAAACCCATTTCCTGGCCTTTATTAAGCTCTAGAGGCCACCTACATCCCTTTGCTCATGGCTCCCACCCTCCACCTTCAAAGCCAGAAGGGCAGTGACGCGACTCTTCTCCACAGCTCATCACTCAGACACTGACTCTTCTGTCTCCCTCTTCCACATCCAAGGACCCTTGCAACTATATCGGACCCACTTGTATAATCTAGAATAATCTCCCTATTATAAAGTTAGCTACTTGGCCACCTTGATTCCATATACTGCCTTAATTCCCTTGTCACATAACATAACATTCACAGGTGCTGGGAAGTTAGGGTACCTGTGCGCAGTTGAGAGAAGAGGTAGAGACGTAGCCAAGGCTGTTCACCGGGTAGGTATTCTATAGTAAAGGGATTTGTTTTATTTTTCTCATGAAATTTATGAAAATCCTTTGAAGGATTTTATGCAGGAAATTGCCATGACCATGTCCACATTTTAAGAAATCATTATGGAAGAAGATTGCAGGTTGACTTTGTTGAGCTGGGGTTTGGAAAAAAGGAAATAGATAAAAGAGGGTTATTAGTAACTATGCTATTATAGTAATTTAATAGGAAAGAAACTAATACACGACATCATGCATGGTAAAAGGGGAAAAGTAAGAGACATTCCAGATTCTTTCGAGGAAGAATGTGCCTAAGCTCGGGATTGGTAAATGAAAGGGAGAGGCTATGACAGCTCCCACTTTTTAGACTGCGGGTAAGATTCACGTATGTTCCGCATGTCTGTCATGGGGTATTCAGGCGGAAGGGGGTGCGGTTACCTGGGGCCTGCTCTTCTCACACTGATTCCACGAGCCATGCAAGCCTATTTAAAATCTCTGCAGGTATCAAGTCTACCTTGGCTAAATTAAGTCATAACACTAAGGCCTTCATAATAGCTGGGTCACCTAGATCCTCTTATTTAGTGAAAAGCGCTGCAGAGTCACAGGGCAAAGGCATAGTGGATGATGCTACTGCCAAGAGAAAGCGAAAGGTCCAGGGAAATCATTTAACAAAGCGCCACCAGTTTGCTCTGTCAAATGGCTACATCCTTTCAGGTAGCCCCCAGCAGAGCCCGGCCTCCCACTGCCCCACGTGTCTAGCAATACTTGACACATCTGTCATGTTTTTCTGTTTGTTCGTTTGTTTGTTTTTATAACCTGAAGGGTAGTAAGTAGAACCTATGTGTTGCAACAAGCACTTATTTATCAGAAAGTAGTTGGAGTGACCTTCATTTCTTTTTAAACATTTAGAGTTTGCCTATGTATAAATTTAGGTTTTGCCTCCTTTCTCGTTAATTTCCAGGGCTTTGTTGTGTATTCTAGATATTGGATGTTCTTTTACGTTTTAAACAGGCAGTGATCTGCTAACCTCGCCTTTTATACCCTTTTAAACACAACTCTTTATTTTGGTATGACCGAACTTTTAACTTTATGTTGTGGAGGGTTTTCTTTCTGTTTTTGGTTTGGATCATGTTTAGCCAGTCTTTTACCATATAGAGCACAATGATATTCTACAAGTGACGTTACCCGAATAGTGATCCTTGTCATATTTGGTTTTTAATCCATCTAGAGTCAAAAGTAAAGATCAAGCTTTATTTTTCTTTTTGACAGACCCATTTACCCCAAATGTTTAGCAGTTCATTCTTTCCTTTCGATGTGGAACTACTTCGTCATAAACCAAGTTTTTGTAAAGTTATATTTCCAAATCCTATTTGTCACTTCTGATTCGACTCCTCAAAACTTTTATATAGTTTAAACAAGAAATTCTTTAACACGTAATTTCTTTCTTTCTTCTGAAAACATCATCGAGGTTCTACTGTGTGTTAAGACTAAATGTCAGAATTAAATGCTGTCTCTGCTGTCACGAGGCTTCCTGTTCTGCCATTGACTGAGTAACTACAAACGGGTGGTGTTAGGAAACGGGAAGACAAGGTTGCGAGCAGGGTGTGCCAGGGGGGCCTGCCGAAGTCCGGGTGGGACAGACCATTTCCACCTGAGAAGGCGAAGCAGGGATGGGGCATGGACAAAGGAGGGGCAGAAGGCATAGGAAGTAGGTTTCAAGTGAATGCAACTCTGGAAGGCCCTGGGGTGCTCGGAGGTTGCGGGCCACTTCTCCAGTATGGTCAAATCCCAGAAAGTGAGAGGAAGTCTCTCACTAAGAGAAGCTGAAGACCATCCTCTTCCCTCCTGGCCTCTTTCCTTAGAAATTCAGTGTAATTTACATCTCTGGCTACCATGGCTCATGATGTATCAGAATTTCTGATTTCAATGAAAACATCACCATCATCGAAGTCAAACGTTGGAGTGCTAATCTAATATTTTCTCAGTACCTGTGCATCTAGTGATAGGTTCCTTGTATAGGTAAATCCATCTTATTTTCCCATTTGATTTTCCACAGAGCAGTTAAAACACTATTTTAAGTACTAAATTATAGGATTTAATTGTATGGAATTTTATAAAAATACATTTATGAAAAACAAAGTCTAGTGTTGAATTACTAAACATAAACATGATTAATATTCACCTCTGAATAAATTCTTGTAATAATAATGAATAGACTGAATGGAGCAATAATAATTTAGAGATCGTGGTGCATATAGAATTTTAAGGGATATTTTAATCCCAGATCCAACTATAAGCTAGGACTAGTTACACATTATCGTTTAGCTCATCATGCCATGTGTTTATAGTTTAGATTCTAAAGAGACATAACTAGGTAACAGTCAACCATAGGCATCCCTTTAGCACATTCTTCACTTTGCTCTATTTTTGTTTTTTTTCTGTTCAGCGATAAATTGATTGCTGCTCAGTTCAGACACAGAATCAAGCACCAAGCCACCATGACAACACAGTGATGTTAGGAGGTCAGCATGAATCATGCACGTTGATGTGAAGCTCCATACCTGAGAAAAAGATGAAAGAGACAACCTATCCATAATTTTCAAATTATACCGGAGTGGGGGACTAACAAATATAGATGAGTATTTGAAGTCATGCCGAGCGTTTATTTTTCCAATGCATGAAAGTGTATATAAGCATACGTTATCATTTTATGTTGCTATGGCAGTCTTCGAAGAGCTACACACAGAATGGTCTGCCAAGCCACACACAGGAGAATTGAACTTGAACCTTTAGAGGAAGAGGAGATAGGAAATGCGGCACTTGGCCAGGATCAAGATCATATAAGATTAAACATAAAAATACAGGATTGGAATTTTTAGAGACTTAAGTATTTGACAACATATAGAGAGTCTTAACTTTGAAACAAGAAACTGAAGAAAGACTCCATCCTCTGGTGTTATTTATACATGACAGTTGAAGGACTAGAGATAATTTAGTAGTTAAAAGACTATGAGCTGAAGTCAAGCATAAAAAAAAGAGGGCATATACTTAAGAGTAGGATGAGTGCTCAAAGAATGTGCATGTTTTTGCTTTTGTTTTTTTGAATGGAAGCAGTCACCCTGCACTAAAGTGACTAAGAGAAGCAATTAGCATAAAGAATGTTCAAATGTTGTTAAAAATGATCATGATAGTTCAGTCATCAAGGTTTCATTCATTATAAGGACTATATACAACACTTCCATATTTTCAATGCACTTTGTTGTCATTAACTAGTAATTAGCAGAAAAAGTTTCTCCCTCCAGGGAAATAAATAGAAATGAATTCTTTACCCTCCTTACCATAGCAAATCTTCTACGTGCCTTTATTTAGCTTGTAGTAGACTTAATTCTTTATTTTTCTCAGTATCCAGTGGAAGTCTAAACCTTTATGATTTGTGCTAGTATATTTACAGAATGATTTAAAACAGAATAACGGAAAAGAATTCTGTTTATCCTTAAGAAGTTAGTATTCAAACATCATTAAATATTTACTACTGAAGGGACATTAAAAGTTAGCTTCTGTTCTGTGAGAATAGCATTAAAGAATAGAGCAAAAACTTATTAAAACTGCAGAAGCAGAGCAGCACCAAAGCAAGAGAATCAGAAATTAAAATTATTGCCTCAGAGAAAATAATGATTAATGAAAATGCACCGACCATCGTCTTGTAAGTAAACTGCTTTTATTGACAACCACTGAAAGTCAACACAGGGGGTATCGAGGCTTATAGAAAGGCGAGAAACCAATATCAACATTAAATCTCACAATAACCATTTAAAGTGAATTTACAGGATAAAGAAACAGACCACTAGAGGTTAATTTAATAGTCCAAAGAAAAGCATGAGTGAATATCAGAGCAAGTATTCTGTTTATCTGATTCTAAACGTCCTTGCCTCCCTCTCCCGTTTTCACTCATCATCTCTGCCATGTCGTACGCGTGAATAGCATCTGACGCTGGGCCATGCTTTAAGGATTCTGTCCCTCGGAGAACGTGGTATGTCTCCAAATTCCTTTAATGCAAGCTTCGAAACAAATGCTTTTCAAAATGAATGGAGTAATGGGATAGGAGGGAAAACCAGAGTCACGTTGCTGTTGAAAATTCTGCTATATGGCAACGCCTACCGATTTTCCTGTATACTGCCTTGCCTTATTTATATACACCCAGGAATACGGAGGCACATTCAGATAGAAAACCGGGCTGTCACGTAGGGCTTCGGAAATGATTAGCCAGCTACCAAGAGTAATTCACATTCATTACTCCTTGAAGCACCTCAAACATGGCTTAACTCTGATTGTTATCTTTGTGGATTCATGCCCATGCCATGCATCCAAGGGGATGGTCTGGTGGATTGATCAGAGTTCTAATTTATATGGCTATCATTTTTCAGTATATTGAAAGTTTCTAGGTATTGGGATCAACTGTACTCACTTTAGCATGTTGTTGCTAAATGACCAAATATAAACAATATCTGACAGGTAAAGAAAAGATAGAAGAGTTCGATAGCTTGTTAAGATGACTTCGATGCAAGCAATTATCTTACAATAAAAATTTTATAGAATAATTTAGCTTTGTCACCATTGCTGGGCAACTTTCTTTTAAATCTTCGTATCATTTAAGGCATATATGTGTGTGTATGTAGTACATGTGATATATATCTCACATGTATTATTTCAAATTGAACAGTTTTCACTATTACAGTTATTTCTAGCTCAATATTTAAAATCCTCAGAATAGGTTGATAAGCAGGGTTAAGGCAAGGAATTAATTTTTGGGGAAAAATGTTACTAGCCCACTTGGGTGAATTAAAAAAAAAAAAACAAACTTTATTTTACAAAACATGATACGGTGCTTTGTCATCAGATGCCTATCCTAAATTTGATATCATACTGTTTCATTTTTATAAAGATCTATTTTGTCCACATCCTTAAGCTGGTTTGATACAAGGGGTTTTGTGCTGGGCATCATTTGAACAGACCCACAAGACCACTATTTGAATAGAATTAATTGATGGTAGATAATTTCCTGGGTACGTCATTTTATGGCAGCCTCAAACATTTTTGAGAAACAAAGTAAGATTATTTATAGCAGTGGTTCTCAAACTTTGGCTCTCAGAATCATCCGGTGTGCTGGTTAAGAGACTGTTGGCCTCACTCTCGCAGTTTCTGATACATTAAGTCTGGGAATGAGATGCCAGATGACACGGGCTGGAGCAAGAATTGCATCCCTAACAAGTTCTCAGCAGAAGCTGTGGCTTCTGAGTGACCGTATTTTGAGAATCACAGCTATAGGGAAAGCTACCCAAGGTGTTTAGCCACCAGAATGTTCCATAAAATATGATGAAATTCACCAGACATATAGTAAAGTATTATGAAACTGTATTAGAAAATGTAATTTCATTTTAATGAATAACTCACAATGTAACTATTTTAAAAGGCTTCACCATTAGGTGAAGACATTTTATGATATGAATATATCATATAAATATTTATTTGAGCTGACCAATCAGATTTGGGCTAACCACACTGATAAGTCTTTTCAGGCTATATAAGTTGACTCTCAAATCTAGGCTACTCTTGATTTGTTTAAATTAAGTACTGAGGCTAAAACATTGAGGTGCATGAAACACAGAAGCCTAGTATTATTCTACTCACCCTTTAGTCATTATAGAAAAAAAAAATAAAATAAAAAGACATTTATTTCAACTTTCTCTGAGATTTTTTTATACCTTATATCCTGAAAGATTTCGGTGTTCTGTGATTTATTATATGAGTCACCCACATCAGATATCTTCTTGATGGGAGGACAAAATGGTAGAATACAGGAACTAGATCAGACACACATGATAATAAGGCCATTCCCTCTTGTATATTTGACCATGATCAAAGTTATGGGACTTGATGAAATAAGACTTTCTCAACTTACCTGTGTTAAAATAGAGACAAGTGACAGATTGCAACAAGATATACGTGGTTCGTTAAGAGAAAATATTAATTTGCTAAGTTCATTGCTTTGAAGAGAACTTCTATAATTTATTCAACAAAAAGATGAATAAAAAATGAAAATTCACTTTGACCAAATAAAAAGCAATTATGGGTTAATTACCCAGACTCAAAGCAGAGAGAATGTTTAAGGTCCAGGACACGTATGTAGCTGATCAAGGGAAATACAATTTAAAAATCTAACAATTTGTAATTAGGAAGCTTCTAGTTGATTTTCTTTTACCCCTGTATTCCTCTTTTCCTGTTACTTGTGATGATAGTTTCTATAATTTGAGGTTGTAGTTATGAATTCATTTCATCAGAATCATCCAGCTTCCTTTATATTTAATCCTGCAGTGTGAAACCATCACTTACGGTGACAAAGAAGACAGTTTACAGCGCATTTGACAGCTCCAGTAAACTCATTAGATATATATCGTTTCCTTACATTTAGGTGGACTATAAGCAGATTAGCTATGGAGGCTAATTATTAATTCCCAGTCATTTGCCTGGGCCACGTGAGAATACATTCAACTATAGAAAACACCAAATTATTTGACTTTCATAATTAGAGAAGGTAATCAGTTACTTGAAACTAATGCTAATGATAGGTCTTTGAAAAGATCCAAATCTCACATCTGAGAAATGTGTGCAGATTTAGAAAAAACAGACAGTGTAACAACTCCAGCAATAGTAGAAGGTAAGTCTGTCTATAGTGAGAGAGAAGCTCAGAGTAAGGGTAGACACCTCAAATGATTTTAGTTATTTGTATTTCAAGTGTGGGAAAATGAATCAGCATGATAAAAATAGAAAGCCATGTGGAGAAGGTATGGCCCTTGGGGCCCTTTTGATGGCAAGACTGAGAAGCATCCAAGGACAAAGAAAGTATTGAAATACTTAAGTCTAAATGACTACTATGTAGGTGAACTGTGCATGCATGCACTCATTACAAAAAGGCTAAACATTTAATTGTACAGGTAAGAACTTCTACTTCCGGCCAAGATGGAGTAACAGGGACCGGATTTACTCTTTCACATGAAACAATTACAAAACAGGACAAAAGATATGAAATGACAGCTGTTACGATATCAGGCATCAGGCAACGAAGGCCAGTGATCTCTGAGGACAGAACAAAGTAGGTGAAACATACAATTTTCTCAGACATTTCACCAAATAAGATATACGAATAGCAAAAAATCACATGAAAAATATTCAAGGTCATTAGTTATTAGAAAAGTGCAAATTAAAATCCCAACTCCTACTATCTATCTATTTAAATGTCTAAAACTAAAAAAGACTGACCATACCAAGTACTGGTGAGGATGTGGAGCATCTGGAAAGTCCATAACATTAGTAAAATTCTGGATGGTGATGGCTATTTTGATTTTCTTGATGGTGATGAATTTACGCACACACGTGCGTGTGTGTGTATGTGAATATGTCAGGTTTTACACTTTAAATATGTGCTGTATATTGTTAAATTATATCTCAATAAAGCTGCAAAAGTTATTCGTAAGCAAATACTGTACATAGGACATTGCAGACATGACCTTATGTCTATCGGAAACAGTCAACTTTTTTGGGGGGTGGGGTGGGAGGAGTTGTAGGAATCCAGTTACGACCAGTGCCCAGAATGTAGGAACCTTTGGTTCTCCAGAACTCCAAAAAGTGATCTGCCCAAAGAACTACACTTTTGGATTTATAATAACGAATCTTCCCTTTATGTCTGAGCATGTGGAAATAACTTTTCAAAAACAGGTTATATAAAACAATTTGAAGGCTTTGGCCAAAAAAAAAAAAAAAAAAGAATTAGCAATAACTGGAAAGTTAATAAGAGAGAACTAGATCAAAGTTGTCCTTCAATTTTTCGATATGACAAATCGTGCAACCCCATATGTGTGGAAAGGTAAGGCAAGCCTGGGCAGCTACAATATCCAACCGTAAGAGACATCTCTGCTTTGCTTGTTTCCACCTATTGTATCAAAGGTGTAATTGGCAAATTCTCAGTGCCACTCATTATAAAGCATTAGACACTGTGAGTTTGACTTCTCTAATCAGCTTAGGAACCCTGGCTTCCCATTCTTTGAAAAGCCTTTAAAAAAATCTATCATTGCTTTGGGGAACAGTTTGGAGTACATTGGATAGTGGGAGAAATAGAGACAAATACTAACATTAGATGATGTGATTACCACCTAAAATTACTTCAAATGTGTCCACAAAGATCATAACCTATAAGACTAATTAATAGCATATGTTTATTGATCGAAAGAATTGATGTTCTTCAAGAATTCATAACATCAAGATTAAAATGTCTGGGAGATAACTATATCGTCTTAAACACCAAAACCTGAAGTAAACTTGGATGTAAAAATAAAGTTTTAAATCAACTGAATTTTGTTCAGATAGAACAAGACAGAGCCCACAGAGTTTAAAATGAACAACTCTATGACAAAATATATTAATAGCTATGTTAAAAGAGCTACTATGCCTGGCCATCTTAGGTTCACGTCAAATAAGATTATTTGTCATTATTGTAATAGTCTCATGGTAGCAACCTAGTGCCTTTTTAAATTCTGCATTAGGTAAAGGCTCAAACAAGGGTGTACTGTACATCAAAGTATAGCATGTGACCTTTACAAATGATAGGTCGAATTAAGTGAGAAGTATTTCAAAGATTACAGAAAGGGAAGGAAACAGAGGTTTCTGACTTTAAAATATTTGTTACACAGTAACGAAAGGCCCAAACAATAACAACAAGAAGTTATCACCACCTTCATTACAGAGGAGAGAATACAGCCCCTTGCGACAGTGATGATTTTAAAACCATGGGAATGATGGCAGAGAAGTCTCTCTCTTTGTGCTTCCTAAGACACAGACCTCTAGGACGAAACCATCGCCAGTTTAGTTAATCATTACTTAATATTATTCTGAGTATGAAATTTTAAAAAATAATTTTGAAAGGGAAATCTGGTGTCGTGAATCTTTTCTGCACATCTCATGAATAACGAATTAAGTAATCAAAACCAGCAAAGAAAGATCTTTGCTCAATTAATTTCCTTTCCAGCAAGTGTACTTCAGAGTAGAAAAGTAGTTTTTGCTGAGACCAGATTTCCTTGTGTAGCATGCCAAGGAGACGGATACTCAGTGGCCAGTGTTGAATTCTATGAAAAACCTTAAGTCATTCTTTTAACTTTGGATTCAGATCAGTAGGCTCATTGTTAGATTTCTTTCTCAATAAAATCAATAAAATTGGCAACATTTGGATTTGCCCTCATTTTTTATATGACAATGCACTCTTTTCCTGGTGCTCTGCAAGTATGGATCTCAATCTTTCCAGTTTATGTTATAGCTCACAAAATTAATATTTATTTTTATATATAGGGTAGAGCATACAAAGAACCAATGCGATCAATCATGTCTCCTGTATATACATAACACGAGCCATGTGCGAATCATGCTTTGCGTATGAATACTTTCATCCAAGTGTTAAAAATATATATGCCACGATTTCTTTATCCATTCATCCATCAATGGACACTTAAGGTGTTTTTAATATCTCGGCCATTGCACCTAATGCTGCTGTGAGCATGGAAGTGTAGATATCTTTTTAAGTTAGCGTTTTCATTTTTTTCAGGTAAATACTCAGAAGTGGAATTACTAGATCATGTGGTAGTTTTATTTTTAATTTTTTTGATGAACCTCTATACTGTTTTTTATAGTGGCTGCACCAATTCATAGTTCCAGCAACAGTGCACAAATGGTCCCCTTTCTCCACATCCTCGCCAATACTTGTTATTTCTTGTCTTTTTGATAATAGCCATTCTGACAGGTGTGGAGCGATATCTCATTGTGGTTTTGATTTGCATTTCCCTGATGATTAGTGATGTTGAGCATCTTTTCAATGATCTTTCGGCCATCTGTATGTCTTCTTTGGGAAGATGTCTATTCAGATCTTCTGTCCATTTTACAGTCGGATTTTTTTTTTTTTTTTTTGCTATTGAGTTGTATGAGTTCTTTATGCGTTTTGGCTATTATATAGGCTTTGAAATTGTAAAATCATTCCTTAGTAAAAGAGAATTTGGTGACATTAAATATGAGGTAAAGTAAACATGGAGGATTTCTGTTTTGATTAGATGGATGATATCATTATTAACCAAATATGAATAATAGAAATAACAAGCTTGGGACACAAACTCTGATGAAGGTATTATATTTTTACAGATATCTCTCGAATTTGAGGTATATTGGAGCTTTGAGTTTTAGATGGTGGTTTGAAAGTGCAGGTCAAGATCTCAGAACAAAGAACAAGATAAAGATATGGAGTTGAAACATCATATAGATGTAAAAAATAAGATAATTTGAAGAAAAGATAACTGGAAGCACACTGAGGAATATTTTATTTAAAGAAGCAAGGAGTTGAAGGTTAGATAGAAAGAGAATTAGAAATAGCAGTGAAGTAGGAAAAAAGAGGTCGAGATGGCAATTAAGTATAAGAAGATGCTCCAAAATATGTCTCGTGGAAATGCACATAAAACAAAGAGCTACCTCTAGGCACCTATTGCAGTGACCAAAATCCAGACCACTGACACCACCAGATGCTGAAGAAAATGTTTTCGATTGTTACATTTTCTTGACGAATCGATTTTTTTAAACGTTATGAAATGTCTATCTCTGTAAGACTTATTGCTCTGAAGTCTGCATTAGCTGATATTGATATACATGGACAAGCTTGGTAAACAGAAAGTTTATATGATATATCTTTATTATTTCATCTTATATATATTTTATAGCATGGATTGTTTATACACAGCATATAGTTGTGTCTTGCTTTTTCAAAATCCAGTGTGAGAACCACTGCCTTGCATTAAATTGTTTCCGCTATTTACATTTAATAGAATTTTGATGTTATTTGGTTTAAGTTAATCATCTTAATATTTGTTTTCCATTCATCACTTCTTTTTTGTTTCTCTCTTATTCCTTTCTTACTTTCCTTTAGCTTAATTAGCAATTTTTAACATTCTAATTTTTTCATCTTTGGGCTTTTTATTCACATCTATTATTTCATTATTAATTTTCAGTGTTCGTATTAGTTTTAAAATACTAAACTTTCTCGATTGCTTAATTTAAAAATTTAATCATGTCACGCTTTACTGATGGTGCTCCTTTTTGTTCAATAGAAAAAAAATTCTCTAGTTTCATTTAACTGTTTGTACCTTCAAATAATGCCTTTTCATATATTTTCTGGAGTATAACTTATCTGCAGAAAAATGTTTCTGATGTAAGCCACTGCATTATTACCAGAGATATAAAGGCATCATTTCATTTTATACATAGCGTAACATGAATTAGAATTTTCAGACTGTATAATACAACAACATTATCATATATCTCTAGAATGTTGTTATGACTGCTCCACAGTTTTTTGTTTTTATTTTTACCTCACGATGTTTATGCTAGATCTGTGATTTATTGCTTAAATACTCAGGAATGAATGCATCTTTAATCAATGACTCAGAATATTTGAATTATGTTAGTAGTCTCATCTCTTTTTCTACTAATTTGCTAGTTTAAAACAATAAGCTTCAGGTATATGCTACATGCAGCTCAGAAGCATATCTTCACGTTTACTGAGTGGTAGAAAATATGAGAAAGTACCTTCTCTTCCCTGGAGAAATTTGCCATTGAGTTGAGTACATCAAACATGTTAAATTAACTTTCAGATTTTTCAACCCAGCATTAAAATGTACAGAGACCGCATTTATTAGTCATAAGGTTTAGCGATGGAGGTAATTCTATTTTAAACTCATTCTATCTTCTCCTATTCTAAGTCATTTTTAAACTAGGACTCTTAAAGACCACTCACTCATTAGAATTTTGATAAATTCATTTAGGATCCATGCAAAAGGTATATTGAAAAATCTTTTTTAAATTGAAATTAGGACTTTAAACTCTTTCACATACAGTCATAGAAAATCCTCAAGACCACCGATTCATGCTTTGAC
>NW_011888900.1:3039733-3049295 GCF_000151845.1 Pteropus vampyrus
ACTAATTTGCTAGTTTAAAACAATAAGCTTCAGGTATATGCTACATGCAGCTCAGAAGCATATCTTCACGTTTACTGAGTGGTAGAAAATATGAGAAAGTACCTTCTCTTCCCTGGAGAAATTTGCCATTGAGTTGAGTACATCAAACATGTTAAATTAACTTTCAGATTTTTCAACCCAGCATTAAAATGTACAGAGACCGCATTTATTAGTCATAAGGTTTAGCGATGGAGGTAATTCTATTTTAAACTCATTCTATCTTCTCCTATTCTAAGTCATTTTTAAACTAGGACTCTTAAAGACCACTCACTCATTAGAATTTTGATAAATTCATTTAGGATCCATGCAAAAGGTATATTGAAAAATCTTTTTTAAATTGAAATTAGGACTTTAAACTCTTTCACATACAGTCATAGAAAATCCTCAAGACCACCGATTCATGCTTTGACATATTTTGCTTTTTGTTTCATGGATATGTATGCATCGGTTGATATATATGTGTGTATTTGTGTTTGGAAAGATTGTCATGTAACCTATGGCCTCTCTGTTTTTTTTTGTTGTCGTTGTTGTATATCGCAATTATCTTGATAAAAAAAAAAACACAGAAGAAAAGTAAACAGTACATTTACTATGCATTCCTGTTTCACACTATATCTAAGATGGTTAAATATTATTGCATGGTGAGCATCAGAGAACTAAAGCATTTGTATGGACAAATGAATTGAAAAATATTCCATCCAGAACTGAAATATACTTGGTAGACACAGCCTTAATCTGAAAAACCTAGTTTTTCACTCTAAATAACATACCGTCTGGCTACTTCAGAACTATTAGTTTTATAATGTTTGTCATTATTCTTCAGGTTGATGAGATTTCTTCTATATAATAATCTGACTTATTGATATTACACCATCAAAACGCAAGCACAGTTTCACAGTACAAATTGTATCATACATCTAAACTCAATTCTCCCTTAACACATTTTGTAGCATGTCTATCAAACTTATTTCAAAGTAACTTAGCTCTTCACTGACCAGAGAAATTCTCACATAAAAGGTGAAAGAGCGCAAGGCAGAGCAAAAGAATCATGGGTCATGTGAACCACCATATGTTTTCAAGTTGCTAAGAGGCCAGGCAGCCTCGTAAAACTAGTAATCGCCCTCGAAATGGTCTCTTTTCATCCCTCTGTGTATTTTATGCTTATTTTAGAGGCTCGAAAGAGCTGGATTTATTTGCTTGTAGAATACAATTTATATGTTAGTCTCCTGTGCTCAATTTTACATTTTCCAAAGTGCACTAAATTTAATAAATCTATGTTAACAGTTCTCCAGTGAATACAGGCAATTGTCAACACAATATTCTATTTCTGAGCTGTTCAGAGGTTGTGGTACAAACTAGAATCATGACACTGGGGCTGTATCAACACAGTATGCACAATGGCTTTCTGTTGCTAGCAAATGATGTGCAATTAAAATTAAATTGTTTGATTTGATTTTAACTTTAAGTATAAAGCTTGAAAAAAAAAAAAAACCACAACAGAACATTTAGAAATTGAAGGTCAAAGACTAAGGATACCTGCAGAAATCCACAAAGACGTACACTAATAAATTTTCACACAGCTCTATTATGTGAACCCCCTAGATAGGTCCTATGGCTCTACGCAGACAATAAGTGTACTACTTGAAACAGTAGGTACTTTACACGGAACAAAGGTCTTTAGAAGTAAGCCATGACCACAGCTTCAAAACAAACTTGAAAAATAAAAAGAATTTCTTTTGCATTAATATAAAGAAGCACCTAGAAAAACAGGTATTCATATAAAACCTTTTTATATCTCTAAAGATATAAAAATTTCTCAGTAAAATCAAATGAATTTCATGGAATCCTTTAGATAAATCTTTTTTCTAGGACTGAAAAAAATGGTAAGATAACTTTAGGGATCTTTTAACCAATATTGTTTACACCAAGGGTCCCCAAGCCCCGGGCCATAGACCAGTACTGGTCCGTGGTCTGTTAGGAACTGGACCACACAGCAGGAGGTGGGCAGCAGGAGAGGAAGCAAAGCTTCATCTATATTTGCAGCCGCTCCCCAGCACTAGCATCACCGCCTCAGCTCCACCTCAGATCATCAGGCATTAGATTCTCATAAGAGCACCGGTCCCTGGTGCCAAAAATGTTGGGGACCACTGCTGTATATAATGCCCTTTACAATCATGTGACTGGTTTCAGTAAAAAGGGGTCTGGGTTTGCTTTATTTTCCTTGAAATATAAATAATTATCCTAGCAATTTGCAAAGGGACAGTTACCTCTCAGCTTGTAAACTATTTCATTGCTTGTTATTTGGAATTGAGTCTTGGATTCTAATTTGATATAATGGCAAAATACATATATACATACATACGTACGGAGATGAGTATTTGACATCCAGCTTTTCTTTCATGAGTACTTCTGGCAGTGTTTAAAACATTTAAAAAATTTCTAAATCCCAGTGGTTTGCATAGTCTAAATAAATAAAACAACACATTGACTCTTCAGTATCTTCAGGCTGGAAACATAAAACTAATTATCAATATTAAATATTTAAAATAACTTCTTAAGTTGCCTCTTTCTTTGTTTAGATGATATTTCCTATTTTTAACTTGTTTTCCAGAAAAGTAATTTTCTATAGTTGAGAAAAGATTTTTTTTCTTAGAAGATAGTATCCCAAAGGGTTTGAAGTTGTTAAATATTTTTCTTTATTCCCATATTTCAACCTAGTTAGCTAATTAAGCTATATTTACTCTATACATACAAAAAATAAATGAACGAATAATTTATCAAGAAGTTTACAGTAATGTCTTCTTAATACTTTTACCATCATTTCTAGACCTATCAGGTCAACAGGTATAGAAGAAGGGATGTAGACATTGTTCAATCTTTTATCAGTTCTTGGAAAAAAAGGAATGTTTTAATTTTTATACAATTCACAAATCCTTACAGTGTCCTTGACTATAAAATGCAATGCACTGTCATGCACAGTAACTTATTTCTCTTTGGGTATTGTCTATAAAGCAAGGCAAAATTCTTTGAGAAGCAAAAGAAACCTTTGAACAGCATTTTTTTAAAGTAAAAAGGACTCTATCACTAATACTTCCCATCGAACGCATTTCCAGGGAGTACAGATCAGTGCAGTTAATGCCCTGTCATATTTTACTAGACACATTTCTCTTGGGTAGATCTCAGCATTTCCTGTGAAGCTTCTAAACAGTTCTTTGGCACTAATCTTTGTCCTAATGCTTTGCTTCTGAATTAGGTGGACTTGGACGTGACTATTGCTAGTCCTAAATACTTTATTAATAAAATTATCGCGTAATGTGTTACTTCTTTCAAAAGTTGTATGTATTTAGAATGCTTGAATCAATAAAATCCCTAAGAGAATCATTTCTTTTAGAAGTCTGACTACTGTATTTTTATAGAGTTGAGAAAGAATTTTAATTCAATAGATCTGGACTCTTCAGATTTTCTAGACTCTGGACATAAAAGTTTTTTTTTTTTTTTTAAATAAATCTTTACCCATACGAGAACAAATATTTAAGGATAAAAGAAATTAAGTACCTCAAAAACTTTAAATTGTAATATTAAAACTAGGCAAGAATGCATTGTTTTACCCTGTACTGTAATTGGCCAAATTAGTAATGTATTAATAATTGATGTTTTTTTATTATCTGGAACTGAAATTTTCTCTGACTTTTAAAATATATTTCTATCAATACTTTTCAAGACATTATTTAAAAAAATAATGCAAGAACACTTGGGCAGATGGGAGGCATGCTTTCACTCATGAATGGCTTCAGGGTTAAATAATGTCAGTCACTCAAGTTTGCCGACCATGATCTGTGCCAGGTGACCACCAGAAATAATCTGTTAGCAAACAGGCCGTGAAGATAGGCTACTTCTAGTGCTTCACCCATTTGACTTCATTTTTTTTTTTTTTCAAAGCAATTCAGGAGAAAATGATATAAGATTTCAGTTTGCTACACTTTGTTTACTTAGCAAATGCAGTACCTGCTCCTGTTGTAAGGACTTTGTAAGTATTAACATGTTTAACTCTCTTAGATCCATACAAAATAGATTCTGTCGTTCAGCCAACTACACAGATGGACATTTTGAGCCACAGGGAGGCAAGTCTTTTTCCCAGAATCACGCAGGTACTTGGCCTTGGACCCAGGCCAAGTGGCTGCACCTAGTGGTGCTGTGCTAGCCCTCGATTGCTTCTGAAAATTCTACCTCGGGGAGTGGGGAGTTATGAATGGATGTGTGTGTGTGTATGTGAGAGAGAGAGAGTGAGAGAGAGTGCAAGAGAGAGCACACACAACTTGATAACCCTAGTAAATCAAGAATTAGAAGGTCAATACCCACCTGTGTTTAAAAAGTATATTGAGTGTGTTGGGACCCAGTAATGTGGAGGCAGCTTTTTTTAGATTTCTGGTCGTGATCAAGGATGCTGAGCTTTCACTGCTGCCGGGGGTCCTACTCCATTTCTTTAATCCTTTCATGCTTCTCTCTCCTTAGATACCTACTTCCCACTCCTCAGGCTGTCATCCCCCCTCCTCCCTTTCTGCTGACACCTTTGCTCTCTCGTTCATGAGAACAGCAAAAGCCATTAAAAGAGAACTTCACAGATATCGAGCTACCTGTGTTGGTAGCGACATGCCCCATCTTCTCTCTTATCTCTACGATGGACTACCTTTTTCCCTAGCTGAGGCCGACTCTTACGCCCTTGACCCCCTCCCTCCCTCGCCCTGCCCTAGCGCTATAACTTTGGAAATGATCTCCCTTCCAACAGCTTATAAAAATATTGCACTGTCATCCCATTTTTGAGAAATGGGACACTCTCTTGACCCTGCATTCTCCTCCAGCCACTTCTGCATTTCTCCATTTCTCCATCACTGTCTGCAATGTAACTACTGTCGACACCTTACAGTCCAAAGAGCACCAGTGACAGACCTAGAGTTCCCCAAAGCCAAGTTTAATGACTCAGGGCAACGAAGGAGAACACACAACACAGAGTTGTTGGGCATCTCAGTAAGAAGATGTTAGAAAAGACTTAGAGCTTATGTTAGATGATTCCGGGAAGAGTTCAAGACAGGAGAGCTTTGCTATGAATTAGATACTTAGAAAATGGGGATAATTCTCTGTTGGAAGATCTTAATCTTATCTAGAAGACAGAATGAATAAAAGGAAGATAAAGCCAAGAATACATTACACCCATTGACAATGTAATCAAAGGTTAAGAGATAATTTAAGCCTCTTTGGGGAACAATATTTAAAGATATTAATAGTATTAAATGTGTGTACAATTGTAATTATGTTGTATCTTTTACCAGCCATTAAAGCAGATAAAGTGTGAGACCCCCCCTTTTATTTTATTTTGTTAGATCATACTTTGTTAATTTTACTCTTATTAGAATTACTAACAAATTTCTTAGAAATATTTTAATATACAAAATGTTTCATATACTGACTATCAGGAAAGTGTTAGCAAAAAAAGGAAAACCTTCTTAGCAATGGCTCCAACCATTACGAGGACATTTATTATTTTCTTAATGAGTACAATAAATGATAAATAGACCTCTTAAAAATCATATAATTTTTATTAGAGGAACTATAGTTCCACAGTTAACATTTGCTAAAGAAAATTTCTAATCTTAAATTAATACATAGATTTCCAGCGAGTGAATGTACAGCAATGCATTCAGATACTCTTATGTAATTCACATCATGGGAAAAAAAGCGTTAACGTTCATTACAAATTTTAGAGACACTTGTTTCAAAAACAAATGGATCTGTAGAAAAACTAGCTATTGCCCACTCATATTCTGTTGGTGAGTGTAAATACCTTATAAAGCATCCCTTAGAATCTTATAACAAAAAACGCACTGTCATATAGAAAAAGCACTTCTAGAAACTCGATCACCGTAGACACTCCATCCATGCTTGCATTAGCATTGTCATGTGCAAATCTTACTGTTTTATTTATTTATCTGTTTAAATTTATCTTGACTACTAAGATAATGTATCTCTATTTAATATTCTGTTTCTACCATAATCAAAGATTTCTTTTGCTATTTACCAAATAAAGGAGAATTCACTTCGTGGTCTGGCATAGGCTAAATTGGCTGTCAGCATTTGAAAGCATTTGAAAAAAATTGCCTTCAAACTCTGAAAGTAGCTGTATTGCATTCATATCTCTTTATTTTCCCTTAGTCTGAAACATTCTTTAGCTTTTAAAACTCTCTTGATCTTGCCTTTTAAAAAAAATAGAGATGCTGCCAGTTTTCTCCACCCTAAAGCTAGTTTCCCTTTGAAATAAATATGTTGCGAGAACAAATCTCAAGAGTATGTAAATAACATATTTATCATCAAACATTACACACTAGTTTTAATATCATTGAAAACTTTCTACCTTCATTATCCCTTCAATATTTATTGGTTGTCATTCTATTGCAAAAAAGTACTTTTATTCACCCCTAATTTAATTTTGTATTCATTTATACCAACACGAACTCATGTTACTTTTTAAATTATGTATCTATAATCCCTACTATTATTACTTATTTTAATATTTAAATTACAAAAGACAATTTGAAGTGCTTCAAAATCACCGATAACTATCAGACCTTCCTTGCCCTGTGTAGAGACCAGTTGAATGCATGGATAGTTTTGGCACTAGCATATAAAGAATTTTCTCTTTTGGTCTCCATGGTGGAGAATCTGATGGACGTGCCTGTGTGCATTCTCCTAAATTAGTCCTTGGCATTTCAGATGGTGTCCTGACATGTAAGGGCTCCCACTCCCAAACGTTCTAATTCAGTGTGCATTATGACGTCTACAGAAATAGATGTTCTTAACAAGAATGCCATTACTTAGCAAGAATGGCTTCATTTGACCAGGTAATCCAGGACTCACATTCAGATAAAACAGCTTAGTGGGTGTGTAATCATAATACCTGTCTCACTGGAGAATGACCTGCATGTATCCCGTAGTAGAAGTGAAATAAGCACTTCTAAAATTATTGAATAAATGATTGGGGTTGGGGATGCTGAGTTGACAAGTGGGAGAAATTTTAGCATGAATTGTGGCTAATTTGAATAATATTTTTCCGTCAGCACTTTTAATCAACATTTTTTTGAACTTCTCCTTAGTGTTAAAATGGAACTATAGACACCCTTTTCTATTTGCTTGTGTATTAATAGACTTCAAGAAGATTTCAGTTACAGACATGTTTTCAGGCAATTACTGTACAAAACTCTCTCTTGCTGGTTACTTGTGGTGGTGTGAGTTTTTAAGTCAGTGTGTTCAGCACTGGATATTCGTTTCTAAGTCATGGCTTCTAATTCTGGCTCCCGTCCATGACACTGCAGTCCCCACTCTGGAGCTCTACGACTCTCCAAATTATCTACCAGGAATTCTTCTGCAGGCTTGTTTGATTTGAATATACACCAGTGTGATGTTTCAAAGGTAAACTAATTTTTAAAATCTAACAGATTTGCTACATGAATGTGACTATAAACCCGTTTTACATGTTTTCTCACTTGGACACAGTAGAGCTAAAGGGTTATGTTTTAAAGGATATTTTTCCCTCTGGCTATTTATTAACATAGAGGAAAAACAATAAACTTTAACTGCCTATAATTACCTACCTATGTGATGGGCAACGCATGTAAGTTTAATAGGTGAAATGATAGTATCATTATATTGAGCTTCAAATTATGAGTGATTCTAATAGTGTTACGAAAAAAATGATCTTAGTCTAGTTCAAGTTTCTGCCACATCACTGATGCTTTGGGAACACTGGCTGATTCATTGGCCCTCTGAGTTTTATATCCCTTGTAGGTGAGATGCTGATAAGGCATGTCTTCAGAAAATATATATGCAGTAATGGCAAAATATACTTCCTGTATATGTTTCTTAAGTTCCTGTAATGAAATACTTTGTGATTTATGCCTCTCCTGATATAATAAAAGTAATAATGCATAATACATATTAGGAATAAGAAATAATCTCATTTTTAAAAATATTTACACACTATTTCACTAATTATCGTTAACTTATAGGCATATATGTTCTACTGCCTCATCGAACTAGAAGGCTAAGTTTATTCCTTTATAATTCTCTCAGGTGAGGGAAACAAGTTCAAATGTTAAGGGATCTGTGTCTGTCATAATACCCTGGCCTAAGAGCCGAGAGAGAAAGATAAATTAAAACGCAGCCCATATTTAATTATCTGAGTTTAATTCAAATTGCTTAAGCATCCTGCTCACTTTTCATAGGTGTGCCATGAGTATTGATCGATATACACAATTTATTTTCACTAGAGTGTAGGCTTCATACATTTATAACAATGGTTATTAAATGGATTGCTGAGCTGAATAAATCAAGCTCTGTAGTATAGCGTGAGTGCAGCTCGCTGTAAGTATAGCGTCAGGGGCATACGAGGCCTCAGACAAAGCTAAACCATCATTCAAAGATGGGAGTCCAATAAGGCAGTGACACATTCTACTGAAATGCTGAATAAAAGAGACTACACTGGACATGTTAGATTTCCACATTTTATCCTCGTCCTTTATGCATTTGTTGCTTATACCTTTTCTTCTTTTTCACCTCTCTGTGCCACAGCCTCAGGAATTTCTTCCAATCTTATAGTTCACCGAGTCTCCCTATGCAGTATATACTCTCCCCACTGACTTTTTAGCTTCAAAGATGACATTATTCATTTCTAAATGTACAATTCGGGTGTTTTGCAAGTACATCCCCATCATCGATAACCTGTTATTCATGTGTTATTGCTTCTTGATGTCTTAAACATTTTATACATGGCTTTTTATGTTTTTTGATAGTTACAATATCTGAAGTTCTCAAGAGGTTTTGTGAACCATCTCGTTCATGTGGCTCATCTCCTTTATTTCATGATTTTTAATTGTGCATTCATATTTGATTGAAATAATCTGGGAGCTAGCAGGACAACTAGCTTCAAGTGTCGTTGGCACCTTCATGGGTCCTGGCTTTGTGCAGGTCCCTCGCTGTCTTCCACACAGCACCACTGGTCCTGGCTGCTGGCTGCCCACAGGGAAACCTCCCTGTCTTGTTTGTTTAGGGTTCACCTTCACGGTATTCTTTTTCTCTTTTTAAATTTTCTTTCTTTTTGCAAAGGTGTAAGGATTTTTGAGATTTTCGTTACACTTTTGTGAGCCACCAATGCAGTAAAAAGTATCAGATGCTGCAGAGAGAATATCCAGTCTGCCATATTGGTATGATATGGCCAACTCTTGGCAATGAACCTTCTCAGAGATAATAGGCAAATAAACAGAACACAGTGCTGAACTCACAGAAGACTGGCAATATAAATAATTTCTGTTTTCTCACTACTTTGAAACACAGAATTTAATGCCATTTTCCCAGTTCGAATTTTTTTAAGAATAAAAAGTCCTACAGTCTCTGTAAGGAAATTAAAGTCTAATTTAAGAGCGAAGAGTCTGATTATGAAATGAGTTTCAATTACCTTCTTATCCTCTGAAACCAG